>NC_079379.1:6708929-6953929 GCF_021018895.1 Seriola aureovittata
TGGACTTGAGCAGAAAACGAGCGTACCCACGGTCGTCAGGCAGCCGGAAGGAGCAAGAAATATGAGGAGTGCTGCGAATCAAGACGGCGGGCAGTCTGCAAATACTATGGATGATTGTATTCATAACTTTCATGAGAAACCCCTCAGATTTTTTATGTGTCGACACTTCCGGACCTAAGGAATATAAATAATGGAGGAAAAGACTGACAGTCCACAGGTAGGGAATCTCCAGTGTTTCACCTCCTGCTGGTTTATGATGCCGTAAATCTGAATGAATTAAACCTTTGTGCACGTAGTTACCGAAAAACTCAGCGGTTAAACTGAGGATAATTTATCTGATCTAAGGAAGTGCAACATGTCAATACTGACAAACATTTAAGCATTTATATCTTTGCTGCTGCTTCTTATTAACGTGATTAACGTGAACGTTAAACATCACAGATGCAGACTGTAGGCTGTGAGCCTTAGTCCCCTGTTCGGCCACATTAAGTGTGAACTACAGAAATAACCATTGTGAAAATGAAACGTCTAAATGTGCGTGTTTTCTGAAGCAGTCCTCCTTGAACTGCAGGCTCACACTATAATGTTTGGAGCAGTGGAGAACCGTGGAAAAATGAATTAGATTTCTGAAGAAGATTGAGAACACTGTCTTTTCAGCATTGGCTACAAAACTAAAGAAAAGTCTTCATTATAAGTAGTGATGTGCTGTGCCTTGTGTGGGGGCGTGCCAAGCTTGCAGGGGATGTCCAGGTGGCAGCAAGAGATATATTGAAGTCACTAGGACCAGGAAGTAATGTCTGGACCCCCAATGAGGTGTTTCATACAAAGGAGAAAATTGGGTTTCTCACTTTGGTGTAGACATAAACTTTGATCCATATGACTCTGTAGACCATTTACTTGCTCAAAAACCTATATAACACACTATAAGTAAGGGAAAACTCAGAAAAGCATAATAGGTCCCCTTTAACTCCACATGGATTTTGAATGGGGACTGATTTGAGGAAAAACTTGATGATGGTGATGATTTTTAAAAAAAATATTTAAAAAAAAAGTTGATACAGTGACAATGACACCATTGCTCTGTGAGCTTACACAGAAAACAGTGCACGTGTGTGTTTTCACGCACATCATACTTGACTTCTGTGTGTTGCCTTTTATTTTGTAATGGAGTGTTTTGATACATCACAAACCCAAAATAGAGTTTGAGCAAAGCCACCGATTGCTGATCATTTTCCAAACCGTCCACATGATCTTTCTAACATGGATTTCCTTCCACGCAACTTTATATTTCTGTCGTACCTTTTTTCAAACTGTCTTTGCGCTGCCTTCTCTTTGACATTTGAGTGCTGATTGTGAGCTGCTGAAAAGCCCTGAGGAGCCGCTCTGAAGCGACACTATCAGACGAACAAAAAGTGAAACACCGACACTGTGAGCAGGGGACAAAGTGAAGGTTGCTATTCGGCAGCCAACTTTCATATCCTGGTTTTTGGAGTGTCCTTGAAAGCAGCACAGAAACAATGAGGTAGTTAGCATCTTTGTGAGGTGTTTTGTTAGTAAAATTGCTTTTGAGCCGGCAGCAAACTAGAGTGGTCCGAGAGGTTTTGTGTCTCCTAGCAACAGCACAAATCCCCTGATGAGGCTGGACATCAGGGCCGACTGACGATGCTCTCTTTTTGATTTCCACTGCTGGAGTGTGACGTACGGCAAGGCTAATGGACGACAAGTGTTACTGTGAATAGACGGGGAGAGAGAGAGCGAGAGAGAGAGAGAGAGAGAGAGAGAGAGAGAGAGAGAAATGAAAAAGGGGGAGCAGAGAAAAGAGGGAACTGTGATAAAATGCTCAGACACAAAGAAAGAGAATATTAGAAGAGAAAAAAGGGTTTTATGTTTGACAGCATCTGTCCAGTGATTGGCTTTTTCCATTGCAACACACAGACACATACACACACACACACACACACACACACACACACACACACACACACACACACACACACACAAAAACACACATATACATGCCGACATTGATCGACAGGGCAAGCTGGTTGATTACGAGAGGTCTCTCATTTTTTCTTCATGGACTATGAAGTTGCACAGGTGTGTTTGTGTGTGTGTATTATTCAGTGCTCTGTATGTTTAAGTATGTATATGATCATTTATATGCATGTACAGCTCAGTAGCTATCTGAGTCTGTCTTTTTATTTTGCAAGTGTGTACATCTCTAATATATGCACATACGTTTTGGCTAATGTTATAGACTTTAATTATCCTGTGTGTATGCGTGTGTGTTATCTGGGAGTTCTCTGACAGTGAGCCCTGGCATTGATGTCGCTCCCTCAGGAGCTGCTATTGTCAGACCGAAAAGCATAAAATCTGCCCGCTTAATTACCAACGGAGGGAAGAAGGGAACGCAGGCGAAAGAAATGGAAGAGGAGCAGGAGATACAAACACAGAACAGGAAGTACAGAAAAATTGACAAACTGAAAGGCCTGGAAAAAAACCCCATAAACTAGAATCACTGCCTTGTGGTTGTCTCCGTCCACCGGTCAGGTTGCAGGAAATATGGTCCTTCCTGAGTTGCAGGGTTGAATCGTGGCCAGAAGTGTTTTTGCAGTACAGTATGATGTCACAGTGAAGTTGACCTTTGACCTTTTAGATATGAAATGTCATCACTTCATCATTTTATCCTTATAGACGTTTGAGATAAATTGTGTCATAGTTAATGTATGGATTCTTGAGTTATGGCCAAAAATGATTTTTGTGAGGTCACAGTGACCTTGACCTTTGACCACCAACTTCTGCATCAGTTCATCCTTGAGCTTAAATGAATGTTTGATCCAAATGTTAAAAAACAAATTTGAAGAATCATGTCCATGAGGATGGGAGGCAAAGTGGACAAGCAGGAGGACGGAGGGAAAGATGGAGCGAAACACAGATTGGTGAAGTAAATTCTCTCCTCTGTCCATCGTTCTTTCTCTTTGTCTGTTTCCTGACAAATCTAAATGTTATCAGTTCCCCGGCAGTGTGTCCCCTCAGAGCTGCTAAAGTCCACCCTGTCCCCTGAAACCACGCTGCCAAAGAAAGGCTGCCATCGGACTGAAAGGTCACGAGGTCAGTCAGTGCAGCGGACTGCAGCGCCTGTCCTGTCAGATACTTTGTTCTCTTGTTTTCACGTCACTCCGCAGATATCTAACAGTTCATGTCTGACGCACCTGGTTCCCAGACTCGTTCAGGATCAGACCAGGAGCACTGGTATAATTCCGAGTGAACTGGACCAACTCGACCAACTGGAACTAATTCTGAGCCGATATAGTCGAAGTGCGCGACCCAGTACTACATCCGTATATGGGCCAGAGCTTGCCCATTTCATTCATGACAATAGCAATGACTGAAAATGGGACATCCCAAAAAGCTTCAGGAGCTTGTGAATAAGGGCCCAGTCACTGCATGTGCAAATACAATTTTGGCCACTAAATCCCTAAAGGTATTCTCTCATACAGGACCAGACCCCAATCCCAATGCTATTTTGATACACACTATTGGTGTGGCTTTAGAGATGGCAGTGTCAGTCGGTCGGTAGGTCCGCCACTTTGATACAGCCTGAAATATCGTAATGAATACTTGATGTAGACATTCGTGGTCCCCAGATGATGAATTGCCATCATCATAATGACCAGATACCTGTGATACTGTCATCATTCTCAGCTGTACGTTATGTTCAGTGCTTGTTATCAAATGTTAGTGTGTTAAACTGAGATCGCGAACACGGTGTGGACAAAGTGTGTGTGTTGCCCGTCAGATGCTGCTTGTTCTTGTTCAAACCATACATTAGTAGAGGTGAGTCGAGGGAGTTGTTACGTGGGTTGTTTTTTCATCAGGATCCTTCCAAGGGCAAATGCACAACATTATTTTGTGTCATGTGAACTCACTACTGTGATCAACCTTGTCATAGAAGAGTTTTTGTATTTTTAGACTGAAGGTTTATAGTGAAATTAATTCCCCATTCATGGTTTGTTGGCGAAAGAGAGTTTTTCCTCTCTGGCTGTTTTACTCTTTGGATCAGAGCTGAATATTTTTACAGTCTCCATCCTGATTGATACATAGTCACACAGTACAACATTCCTGGGCCCCAGAAGATGAATCCTAATGATATTCTTTCCCTCTCTGAACCTTTTCTTAACAGAAAATGTAAAAAATGAAATTTATTGACCAAAGAATGAGCCCTTTTTTAATTTGTCCTCTAGTGCCACTCTAAATTCATCTCCAATTGGAAAATTATTGTGAACTTCAACCGCTCAGGCACTTAGACCATATTTGAATCACTGAAGCATTTATCTCACAGCACTACTGAGGGAAGATCACCTTTGGGCATCACAGGAATATGAATAAAATTCACTTTTGTCTCGTAAAACAAAAGACATCAACGTCAACTTGCTTGATTGCTCACACTACCAGAGGGCAGAGCAACTTGGGAGCAATTGTGTTGATTTGACAGTTGCATAAATGGATTTTACAATTAGTTAATAACATAATAACCCAGGAGTTTTTTTGTTTTTTTTTCATTTGGCTGGCAGGTTCATTCTTCAGGGACACCTGCCGTATAAGACCACCAGAGGAGGATGTAATATTCACAATTATGATCATATTCAATTGAAGACAGATCAAAGGTACAAAGATACAGATTAAAAGCTAATCTCAGTAGACATCAGTCACATTAAAGCTTTAAAAGGTGAGTGTTCAGGTGCCAAATTTAATATTTAATCTGACCATATTAGTAGCTCTGACACGTCAGGCTGTCATAAAGGAGAGTTGTTACAGGTATTTTACGTGGTGTGTATCAAAATCTTGTTGTTACGGTTGGTGGGGAATCTCACATTGAGCATTGATATAGTTTTACAGATTTAAAATTTGAAACATTTCTCCTGTTAGGCAACATTCACATGTTTCTATGTGCGTATTTTAAACCTGATACCTGCGCAGAAAGTGTTAGGGCTATTTCATGAGCCATGTGGCATTCCTGACCACCAATGGCCCCACAGAGGGATGGCTTGATCAACAGGTTCCCTGATTGTTTAAGTCACATGTTCTAGTATGACCCACATCCACATTCCTGCCAATGGTTTCATCCTGATCCACTGACAGTAGGTGCTGTAGTTCTGTAAAAGAAACGTAGCAATGTATCAGCCAAAGGAAGAAGACCTCTCAAAAAAACATGGATGTAAACAGGCGTCGTCTCAACAACTGTGCAGTAGGAAGTAAAAAGATTAAGGGGACTGTGGTGCAGTGTTTCAATTTGATTTTTACAAAGAATTCATTGTCATAGTATTTGTGAGTTACTTGGGCTCTGACTAAAGCACAGACACATCACTGTGGTTAATTGATGTTGTAAAAAAACATCTTCAACACTCAGGGCTAAAAGATTATTACAAGATTGCATCCTTTTATCACTTTAAGATGTTTTCAGACAATGTTTTGTCATGCTAGTAAATCTGGCATGAGACTGGAACCTGATCCCAATTCTATACTAGTAGGATACATTATCTCCTACACACTAATTGTCATTGTACACTGTTTGTGTAGTGAGTAGACGAGAAAATTAAGATGTTTTCTGTTTCCTGCCAGCAAGAAGTGATATATGGTGCAAATCAATAACAATCAAATACTGACCTTGTGAAACAACTAATGATTAAACTTCCCAAAGAAATGACAGAATTGTTTCCCAGGGATTTAACACTTTAAAATGTACTCCTCTTCCAGATACTTTCACACTATTAATAGAGAACCTTGACCTGCTTTATAATCAAAGTGTTCAGTCCACAGAGAAATGCACACAGCCTGTATTCGGGACTTCTGTAACTTTGTGATGTCACAACAAAGCAGTCACTGCTCTCAGCCATGCCCCGAGCCTTGCCCACCTGGTTTGGTTGGTTGCTATATTTTTGTTTGATCACTCAGAAAACAGTAAGCCAATCAGAAGGGAGTCTCAGAGCCTCCTCTTTTCTGATTGGCTCACTGACCTGTTGTCAATAGAACTCTAGAGAGAAGCCTAAAAGAGGAGATGTAAAACTACATTGAGAAGTTTTTGGTTCTTAAAACCACAAATATATCTTCTTATGGATCAACACTCCAAATAAAACCCGATGTTAAATATGGGACCTTTAATTATTCCACATGTTAGTAGCCTGTTCATTTGCTTTCTGGGACCTACAGTAAGTGTCTATTAAGAGGTCACTTAAAAATCCTAAATCTCCAAGATACTAGGCTACAGGCCTGTTACCAGAGGACTGGTGATTGCTGATGTTCCTACTGATTTTAAGACATTTTTTTGTCAACTGCGGTGGGCAAAGTGTATTGATGAATTATATAAAAATCAGTGGAGACACATCAGCTATATATGCATGCTGATATAATCAGACTGTGTTTTTCCTCCTGACCTCAGCTTCACGCCGTGCACAGAGGGGAGCTGACATTTTGGAAATACACAAATTCTAAGGCTGCAAGCTGTTTTGGTCAATGTCAATATTTCTTGCTGTGTCTTGTCCATTCACGTACTTGTATATTCATGCGCATTGCAGCACAGCTGCATCTCTGTGACAGAATGACATCTGAGCTGCGGCTGGTAGCGTGCTGAGACCGCGGATGGCGACTCCCACTGCCTGATCTTATTGGGTATCGGCGATCAATTGTGACGAAAGGACAATGTGAAAACAGAGATAATAGTTCAAGACTAATCCAGACTAATGGATTTGGACAGGTGATACAGCTTTGGTTTTAATTAGAGTAACAATCTGACATGAGCAGCATCTGAGAGGCCAGAGGAGGTTTTCATTTTTGCTTTGCGCATGGAGATCGAGAAGTGTCACTCCTGGAGAAATGAGGAGGATTTGGAAAAGATTCCTCTGCATTTGTGTGCAGGCATGATGTGGTGACAGGAGAGATTTGTTGAGGCTTAACGTAAAGCACTTTCTACAGAGACTCCAGCACAACAGTGTTGTTCCCTGTCTCGGCAGGCTGCTTTAAGAGAGAGCAATGAACACAGAGAGATATGGCGTGCCTGCAATAAGCAATATGGTGAAACATTTGCGAGGGAGGGATGCAGAGGGGAAACCTTGGCACGCTGAGAGCATTATTACGTACGTCTACAAATCTAAGCCAGGCTTTCATCTGATGAAAGGCACGAATACACACAAAACACACACAGTCAGTATCGAGCTCTGTACATTTTTTATTTTTTTTTTTCCCTCCCTGACATTTCCTTCAGCGGCTGAAAGGCTTTTTTGATGTTCAGTTTGCCACCCTAAGAATTTTTCTGACAGGCAGACGTATAAACTTGATAAATATTTGATTCAGATGCCCTTCTGTTTTAAAGCACAGAAGCCCAAACAATTCAAAGAGCACCTTGCTCGGCCCTGAAACACAAAAAGCCCCCCCCCCCACACACACAAAAAAAAACAGATTTCTCTGCTGTGTCTGAAACACTGGAAATGCGTTTCCAAAACAAATGTCAGTAGAATTTAGTTTTCTATCATCATGTCTATTAACTTTTCCTATAACAATATAAACGATATCACAAATAATTGCCTTTGTCAGGGACTTAAGATGCAAGGGAGCCTGGTTGACCCATCTTTAAGCAGCCACAGAACCTAAACAATGATCGGAGGAAGTTACAAGCTGCAGTGTTCATTCTCAGACATAGATTTAGAATTTGGGTAATTTCTTTTGAAAACAGGTTAAAGGTAAACCTGAAGTTAACACTAACCAGATTTTAAACACTATCCTGATTTGGTTATGTTGCCCAGTAGACATTAAATCTGGTCTCAGTCTAATGTGTTTACCAGCGGTTCACTGCCTTTTCCCAGAGAAAACAGTCCGGAACAAAACAGATTCCTAAAATCCAAGTATGACGTATTGTCTCTGGCGATCGTCCAGAATCCATAGTTATGTACGCAGAGCTCCTTTGGAGAGATTGAAATTCTGACGGCGTGAGACCAACAAAAGTTATACACAACATAAGTGCACTGCCAGTCTGGACAGCTTAGGTAATTTAAGACAGATGCGGTCCAGTTGAACCAGGGTGTGAAGTTGCTTCATTATCAAATGATAAAAATGTTCAGATTAATGTCACCACTGAGGGAAACCGGTTGACATTGGACGACTCAAACTTACTTGGTTATAGGTGAATCAAAATCATTGTGCTATAATCAAAACATAAACACTGTAAGACGACTGTCGTGCACTGAAACCACAAGATGAGGACACAAAAGCACAACTCAAGACACAAGCGAGGTTGTCAGGCTGTGCTGAGAATGTTCAGTACACGGGTGGTCAATTCAACCGAGGCAAACAAAACCAAAAGGAGTCGGCTGAGGCGAGGTCAGAAAACTGAACTGAGGACATACACTAAGAAACAAATGCACAAGGAAAATAAGGCTGGTACGCTTGACACGAAGACGAACTGGCCACAGGGGGAGAACACAGACTAGGAGACGGGAGACATGGGACACAGGTGCAACATATTAAGGTGGGGCAGACAATCACAGCGGCGGGAAACACTCAAGGGCAGGAAGTGAATCTGAAATGAGAGGAGAGTTGGTGATATCAAATTAAAACAGGAAGGTTATAAAATGACAAGACATAAACAAAATGAGAACCTGACCTAAGAGGCAGAGATGGACATGACTCATACCTTTACTGTACTGGAAACTGTATGAGCCCGTACGTCATATGTGCAGCAGGTTATTATGACCCATAGTTACGTTTTGTTGCTAGGCGACATCTAGTGGTCATAGTAATTATGACAGGAGCAAAGGGAAAAGTGCGGTGACGTAGTATAAAGACAGACGAAGGGATTTTGTGAGCGTACAGGCCTCAGGCGCAGACAGAGCAGATTAAAATATTGCATTATACAAGTTCACATTTACGCAGGTTGAATAGGTGCTCTGATAAAGTTTTGGCTTTTTATTTGCAAAGGTTTTATTGCACTTACTTACAGTAAGTGTGTGTGTGTGTTTGTGTGCGCAGCGCTGACACACACACAGAGCAGGGGCAGAGAGAATCTTCAGACTAGATGCAAAGTTGGGGGAAAATATGCGTTTTTTAAAAAAAACTGATCCTCAGAGATCAGAGACCTCTCATAAACATAAATGATCCGGATTAAAACGGTAAAAACACAATAACGCAGTTTCGCATTTGAAATCCTTGGTTGTCCGACACACACAGGACGTCCCGAGGGAAAGAGCAGCCGGCTGGAAATGCTTTAATGTCCGGCCGCCGCTAAGGGAAAACCGTGTGTCGCGGCTGGACCTGCAGAGATGACCCACCTACAGTGCTTTGCACACAGTCTGAATCTCGGCACTCAAATTGCAAATTACAGTGGTGCGCCTGCTTGGCAGGATCTGACGTGTCACACACTATTTCAGACGCAGCACCATAGCTTGCCGCCAGCTAAAGCACAGACAAGTTTCCAACTGTTCTGAGTCTGAATGCATAATAATAAATAAAACAAATAATTGTTTATGGATATAACATTGTGTGTTCTTTATACTACGAGAGTTTTTCTAAAAAATAGACCATTTTGGGGGAAAAAAAATCGCAATATATATCACCTCGTTTATAGTATCCCAATATATCGCAATATATTGTATTGTCAATCCCTTCAGGATATGTATCGTATCGCCAGATTCTTGCCAATAGTTGGTGATATCAAAATAAAACAGGAATTGTATAAACAAACAAGATATAACCAAACATGAGAACATGATCTAAGATGCAGTGCTGGACATGACTCATATGTTTACTTTACTACATCTTATAAACCTTGTAATGCTGCATCAACAGTCAATAGTAATACTGACAGTGTTGCGCTTTAATGTATATGAATGTAATTCATAAGAGGCAGTGCAGTGATGCCCACAGCAGCACAGACGCCGAAGTTAACAAACCACGCTGCTTTGTTCAAAGCACAGAGCGACATGAATTCATCAGCGTTCAGTCATGATGGAAAAGATGAAACTGCAGAGACAGAGAGAGGAGAGGTGAAGGTAATAAAGCAGAAGAACAAACCAAAGATTGAATCAATGAGAGAGATTGAGTCCCTCCCTCCAAATGTTTTTGTCCCTGAGGTTTGGCAGACTCTCCGGCTGCTTCTTTATGAGACAAACTACAACAAACACAGATGTACAGTAAGCACGGCATGCTGGGTATCAAACCTCCATGCCGTTTAACTGCCATCCAACATCCAACTGTATCTGCAGCAGCGAGAACTGAAAACTCTGAAATACTGAAAGGTGAAGGTTTAGTTTTTACAAGCAGACCTGTCCCAGACAATCTGAGAGTTTGCAGCAGTAAAAACTTACAGAAATGTGTTTTTGATGCGTAAGCAGTCGGGGCCATTTTTAAACGAGCAGCAGAATATTAAAATCAGTTCTTGGAGACATAGGCAGACAGTGCAAAGATCTGAGGAATGGAGTGATGTAATCCACTTTCCAGGTCTGAGGGAGGATTCAGAATCCGCTGCACCTGTAAAGACTCCATTACAGAGGTCGAGTGTAATACAAGTAAAAGCATGGGTACGTTTTTCTGAGTCTTGTTCAGTCAACAGGTCTTTATCTTGCTATATTTTTTTAAAATCAATTGTGTAATTGTATTATAGATCGTAAAATTTAGCTGAGCTAACGATCACACCAAGATTTCTGTCATGGTTTCTGGTCTTAAAACATGAGCGCTGACTTTTAACTGCTCTTTTTTTTAGCACCAAAGGAAATGTAACTTTTATATTCACACACAAACACTGATTTGGTCAGTCAGCTCAGGGAGTGCATGGGGACATAGTCATTTGGTGTGTGGTCTGCATAGGTCAGTGGTGTTTTGTTGTTTTGTATAATCTGAGTTTATGGGAGCATGTAGATGTTGAACAGAAGATGCCTGAGAATGGAGCGTAGGGGAAGTCAACATTTAATTTTAGTTTGCTCGGGTAATGAGTCTCCACACAGATTTGTAAAAGCCCTCCCCACTGCCCCTACATAGGAGCAAGATATTCAGACTATTTTGTAGTAATTTAGCGTATGTTTGTTGTAATTTTGTCACTCTTTGCAGTAAGTTAGTGTATGTTTGTGGTAATTTTGTGTCTGCAGTTGTTTAGTATGTCTTTGTTGCCATTTTAGCCTTGTGTCTCTTTGTAGTAATTAGGCTTGTATTTCTGGCATTTGTACAACTTTTTGGAGATCATTTGCTGAACCTTGGTATTAACTTGACACTAGACATGAAGAGAGGCTGACTCCTGTCCAAAGCTTCCTCCATATTATTTAAATTAGGCAACAAGGAGGAAACTATGTTTCAACAAAAATACTTCAATTCAAATCAAACCTCAGCCGTCCTTCTAGCGATGGTATCTCAAACTTTTAACCATCTCCCGATGAGTGAGGGCGGCGGGCGAGGCAGAGATGGCAGAAGTGATGAGGAGGGAGGGTTAAGGAGGAGGAAGTGTTGTGTGGAGGAAACAGCCATTTGTTTGGTCTGGAGGTGGAAAGTGAAGCTGACAGTAATAACAAAGAGGCCATGAATCAGAGCCATAATTAAATGTGAGCCTTGGACCAAGGTGAGTCTTGGAATGAAGTGTTTCTTGGAACGCCTGCATGCGGTGTCCAGACAGAGTCCAGCCAACGATAAACAGCAGGGGGGAGGAGAGACGGGAGGGCGGCCAATGTCGGGTCATTTTGGGGAGGGGGGTATTTCTATTTTAGCCTTTATTGAAACAGGTCCAAGGATAGATCAGCTGAGCACAGCAACACTTCACACAACACTGACTCACAGGGTGTGCATTCAGGTGCCATAGGGATTATGGGATGTGGGTTGTCTGTACTGGAAGCACCACTGGAACATCAGCACAGATATGAAAAAGCAACTGGGACTGGTCACAGAAAGACAGATTAGACTTGAGATTTGTGACAGTGGACCCCTGCATTTGTACTTGTGTTTGTCAAGCTGTTTCTTCTTGCTTATTTAGGGGAGTATTCTGAGTGCTTCCATTTGAAAATGTTCAACCCCGAGGATGTTGACATTTTTCCATCATTATGGCTTTTGTCTGATATCCAGTCAGCACACTGGGATGAGCCTGCCCATCTGACCTATCAATAACCAAGTAGAGGCAAAGGCTACATGTTGATGCTGATCAGCTGGAGCTGTTCAAACCCACAGATCACTGAAGAACATTAGTGGGGTGTTTGTATTTTCAGGCACTGTCTTTACTGTCATAGTATGTATTCACAGGTAACCACGTGGTGTTTGATTGTCGCCTTAGTTTTTCTTGTTGACTAAAGACTGGCTTGCCATATGTTAAGCACAAAAAGTCAGCCAAGTGCACACCCAACCTAACCGATGCTTAACAGCCTTGGTGTCATGGTAACAACGAATGTCACCTACAGCTATTGACATATTACGAAAGTTAGATGCGAGTCTGGCTTGCTTTCTGTATAACCCAGTGGCCAACTGTAGAACTGCAACAAAAGAATCCACTTTAGTTTTGAAATAATTTAAAGTCCACAACTACAGAAGGGGCTCCAAATGTGGTAACTTTTTGGTCTTTGTTTTATACATTTTTAAACCGTGAAGGTTTAAGGTTTTCTGGGTTAGGGTTGCTGTATTTTAGAAACTGCAGGAGCTTCTCAAATTTCATCCTTAAGTTTATTTGTTTAGTTCAGGTTAGTTTGAGCTGCTGCCTGAAAAATATTTTTTAATCAGATTTCAAGTTTATTGTTTCTGAGAAATTTTCTTAACTTCCACAACTGATTGTCACATAGCCTTTCTGGATTTGCAAGTCATGGAAGCATGTAAAGAGAAAAAGATTGGACCTAAAATTGAGCCCAGGGAAACGCCACAGTGGATAAGCATATATACTAACTGAAAAGTGTCTACCAGTGAGATAGGAGGTGAACCACTGAAGGGCAACACTAGAGATGCCAGTGCGGTCCTCCAGACCTTCTAAGAGGCCAGCGTGATCAGTGGTGTCAAAAGCTGAGCTCAAGTCCAGGAGGACCAGGATTGAGCTCTAACCTGAGTCAGCTGCCAGTAGGAGGTCGTTGCTCACCCTCAGAAGGGCTGTTTCTGTACTGTGAAAGGGCACGGAAGCCAGACTGGAACTTATCAAAGAAGTTGTTACTGTTGAAGTGATTGGTCAGCCGGTGAAATAAAACTTTTTCAATGACCTTTGAACGAAATGGAAGTTTGGAGATGGGTCTGTAGTTGTTGTAACTGAGGGGTTTGAGTTTGGTTTCTTAAGGAGGGGAGAGACTAAAGCAGTTTTAAAGTAAGCAGGAAAAGACCCAGAATTCAGGGAACTGTTAACAGAGTTGGTAAAATGTCCAAGGGGTAAGTAGAGGACTTCATGTTATTTATGATTTTTAATAAAGTTTCGAGGGTAATTTGATTGAAGAAGGAAAGATGACCAGCAAATGGGCTTGGTGTGGATTCTGCTAATCTCCCAGAGTTTGGAGCACCCACAAGTAGTTGACTGCTGTTGAATATTGATTGAATTTCAATTTTTATTGAATCAATTTTCTCTTTAAAATGGGTCAAAAATCGATTACACATTTGTGGAGAAGCGGAAATGTCAGAGTTCTGAGGCGCACCAACAATGTGTTCAATAGTGTCAAACAGGATTCTGGAATAAGTTGCTCGAAATGTAAGTGAAAGTGGAGAAATATTTCACTCTTTCTCAACTCAATCTTTAATAGCATTATAATAATCCCACATACAACTTTTAAAAAGTTGAAGGAAAACTTGTAATTTAATGGATTTCCACTTGCGTTCAATTTTTTCTAGTTCGTGTTCGTTCAACCAGGGAGAGCTTTTGGAAGATGGATGAGTGCGAAATTATTTGGAGCCACTGAGTCTGTGGTGGCCAAACAGATATTATTGAAATGATTTAGCTCATCAGCAGTGGGAAGATAAGTGGCTGGCAGAGCGGCAAAGAAAGAGCTGCATAAATGTACTGGCAGTTGAGGGGGTGGGGCACCCCACTACGGATACACGCATCAACAGTTTCTATATCAGAAATATTTATGCCAATTGTTAGAACTAGGTCTAGTTTGTGACCTTGGATATGGGTTGCCCCAGTGTCTTGAAGCACAAAGTTAAAAGATTGTAAAAGATTTAAAAAGTCCCCAGCTAAAACATTGTTTTTGCAACACACATGAATGTTAAAATCTCCAAGAATTATAAAACGGTCATTTTTTTTTTTTTTGGTCACTGACAACATTTCAGAGAATTCAGTGATAAAGGAGCAGTTCTAGGAGGGCGGTAAACTAAGATAAACGTAGGCTGACGCTTTCCATGAAGAAACATAAGGTATTCAAAGGAGGAGAAATCCTCACAAGGTACTGTACAGCAGGAAAAGTTATCCTTATAACTTACAGCTACCCCACCGCCGCAGCCAGAGAGCCTGGGGGAGTGTAAAGTAAGAGGATTTGGGAGCTTGCATCTCCATTTAATGGCATAAAGTCATCATATTTCAACCAAGTTTCGGTGAGCAAGAGGATGTCAATATTGTTTGAGATAATAAAATCGTTGCAAATGAATGCCTTGTTATTGAGTGACCTTACATTTAGCAAAGCTTTTTTAATTGGAGTCAAGTGTGCAGTGGTAGATTTATTCAGAGGAGAGAATTCAACATTAATTAAATTATTAGCTTTTACTCCATTTTCTAAACATTTGCTATTTACCATATTATCAGGCTCGGTGGTTGAGGAAAGAAATTTGGACCTTTTTTATGTTGTAAACAACAGAGACTGGAGGTATCCGTTTCTGTAATTAAACGTGAGGAAGAGGATTGTCACTTTGAGGAATTGTTTTTAATATTGTCTCTTAAAATGCAAGCACCAAAGAAAGCCATTTAGGTGGATGACGATATTTCTGAAGAAGGATGCCCGGTTCCAAAACAGGTTAAAGTTGTCAATAAAAACCACATTGCTAACTGAGCAAATTGATTGGAGCCAGGTGTGGAGACTGGGGGTCCTGCTAAAATGGCCAATGCCCCTCTTGAAAAGAGCGATGGGAGCGGAGATGAAAACCTTTATAAAATTTCGGACCTCTGGCTGGGAATGTCATTACATCAATGATTACATTCCCGAAAGCAGTGGGTCTCTGCGGATCTGCTTTTGATGTTTCTCACAATTGAATCTCCAATTACAAGTGTGGTGGGAAGACGGGGTGCTGGTGGAGTTGCGGGCTGCTGTGTGGAGCGGAGCGAACTGTCAGATTGGATCTCCATGGCGCCTGGGTGAAGTGTGGCTTAGAACGTTGAGTTTTGAGAGCAGGAAAATGACAGGCATGACTGGAATGCTGGAGCGGTGGACCGGTGGTGATGCATACAGTGGGGACACAGATGACAGCGTGGGAGGACAAAGGTCAGTGGGCAGTGGGGGGAAATCCTGGAGATCAAGGATATTGAATCTATCTTCCAGCAGCATGCCACAGGGTGGGGAAGTATAGGAGTGGCAATTCACCCTCTCCTTCAAGCACTTTTTGCAGGCACGCTCCAGGGCTTGGGATGTAATGGAGTGGAGCTAACACAGGCTTTGGGTTTTGCCCCAAGCTGGAACCAGTGGTGAACATTGGAGGCCACAGCAACAGGAGCAGCACGAGCAGTGGCTGGAATAATGACAGCAAGTTCGTGAGGAGGCCATGGAGAATGCTCAGCATTGGTATCGGTGGCTTGAGTTGCGCCAAGGATAATAGTGTCCATGTGCTTCGAGGCTGAAGGCCCATTAACAAAGTCAATCACAGCCGTGCTGATATTCAGTACATCACAATCTCTCATGTGATATTCCTTTTATACAACAGTTCTACCAGCGCCATTTCAGTTAAATAAGCATCAACAGATTGCAATATGTTTGTTCATTTTATCATTTATTTGGCTACGACAACACAAATTGTTTTGACTGTTGCTAAGCAACACACTAAACATTTTTCTGACCTGCACAGTGCACACTAGCTTGCTACTTTGTTGACACGTTACCTCAGGAGAGCGCTCAAGTATACAGGCTTCTTCCCTTCATCTTCTTCTGATGACCAGACATCTTTGCAAAGTTTGTTAAATTGTAAGTGTTAATAGAGCAACCTGGTGTAAATTTTCTTTGTTAGCCTAGCTCATGTAGTCAGGGCACCAGGTTAGAGGGAGAAAGTTAGCTGCTTGCAGGTTCTAGAACTGAGATGTACCACAGGTATGTGTGTGAACATACAAGTACTTAATTAACTGTGACAAACCACAACCTAAGCAAACATAACAACAACAAACATTAACCAACATGTACATGTACAAAGGCTTAGACTTCTGCTGCTTAACTGTGCTATGCTATGTGAGGTTAGGCCCAGGCTTGGAACAAAACAAAGACATCATTTCCAGTTTTGTTGGAGCTGTTCCATTTCACTCTACTGTGGCTCCTGGTACCTGGGAATCAGATGGCTGTCCTTATGTTTTAGCCGCTGATTCTGAAGAAAACTTGGTTCAATCTTAGTTAATCCTAAGCAGGTTGCTGCTGTTGAGGAGGAGTGTTGCAAGCTGTGTGTCTATGAGCAGGCCAGCAAGAGAGCTGTTCTCTCAGGGAGCAGGGATGACCTGGTATGGGGGCCTTGTTGCTCCTCGAAGAGCCGAGATGGGAGAAGGAGCTGCTGCTCCTAAACCAGCCAAGGAGAGAAGAGATAGAACAGAGAAGGAGATCTGGTTTTGTCTGGTGACACCCTGGGGGTCACATGTCACACACTGACCAACACTGGCTGGTCAGTAAGGTCCCAGGGGGAGGGTCATCCCCAGGTGTGAACAGTGACAAACTGTGGGGAAGTGAGTTCTATTGTCAGGACCAGCAGCCGAATCCCAGTTTGAGCTGCCTGGCAGGACTGCTGCAGATTCAAATGTTCTCGAGGGAACTCAGATCTATCCTTATTCATAGGCAAGGGTTTGCGTGGGCTTCACAACATGTCCATCAGGTCCTTGTTGAACACTTCAGTTTAGGTCTCCGATATCGTGGACCTGGGTGACAGTCGTGGAGATTTGTAAGGCCTGGTTGCACAGGACGTCTTTTGTAACAAGCTTTCCATTGTAAGAACATTTCTTAATATGAACCGATCCCTCAACAAAGTTGTGCAGTGTCTTGCTGAGGCACTGAGATCTGAGAGGCACTGTGGAAGAAGCAGAGCATCTTTTTCCACTGCTCGTGGACCTTGCTCATGTCACACAATCCTTTTTTAGCATTTCCATGGTGGTGATATAGTCACTCTTTGCCTTTGCAGTTCTGCTTTTCAATCAGAATATCATTCAACTCTGTTGGAGCCTGCTCCCTCGATTTGATTTCCTCCAGTTTCATCCTAACCTTTTTCAGCTCTTCTCCATAAAAGTGTTCAACTTCGATACAGGCTTCCAACAGCTCCTGGATTAAATTGAAGACCTCAGAATATTTCTTTTCAACACTGTCTGCTAGTGTCACAGTTATCTGCAATGGTGTAAAAGAATTTCAGGTGAATTGGCAGAAGAGTTTCAACAACTTTATCACTAGCATTGAAAAGAATGTGGACTTCTGCAGTGATGTGATTAGGAAATATGTCCATGTGAATACGGATCTGATCCATGTTCTTGTGAGCCTCGCTGAATACGTGCCAGTTGAATGAGTTAAAATTTTGCACAAGACAGGCCCTGAAGGAGTCTGGGTACTTTAAATACTTGAAGCCACCTTTTTTTTCGGAATTGTTTGACTGCTTGTTCTTTCTCCCTGTAATATTTGTGAAGACTGGGTCACCACCTGCACTGCACTGGGGTTTTTGTCACTGGTACAAGTTGCCTTCCCAAAAAATGCCTGCAAAATCCTGCATCAAAGGGTCTGGTAAATGTCCATAAACGGCACATTCATACCTACCCTTACTGTTTATACTAAAATATATTATACACACAGTATTTTCATTACACTGCACTTATGTAATTTTGGCAGGTGCATAATGCAGCAGTCAATGGAAAGACAAGTGAAGTAAAATCAGTTTCATTGATATAGCACATTTCATATGGCAGGCGTAAATTCAATGTGCTTCAAAATGAAAGCAAGGATACATGATACATTACAAAATATAAAATAGCATATAAGATAAGAAAATATTACATAAATAAGTGCATCAATCACTCCCAAAAACATCACATCATCTATCCAACAAATGCTTTAGAGACAGTTTAGACAAAGCCCCCATTCAACCACTTTTTGTCCTCAACAACACTTCACTTGATAAGTTTTAAAATGCCTCACCATCAGCAGAACAAGTGCAACTGATTTTCAGCCACACCTGACACACAGTTATGATCTTAGCTGTGACTCATGCAAGACATTTTGACAGGCATACGTTGAAGTTAGTGATGCACAAGCAGCTCTGCTTCTGATTTGTGGCAGAATTGTAGGAAAATCTTTCAGCAAGCTCTGCCCAAAAGGATAACCGTACATGCAGCCACAAGCACAAATTTCTATGTGAACACATATACCCCTCCTTTCATGGTAACTATGCGACTAACTATGGTAAAGAAAATGAAGTTAGAGCTTGCCATCAGCTGAAATGAACATTACTCATACGAGCGCTGTCCAGTGCGAACCTAGCCGTCACTCACTGACCAGCTTACTCAGAAATGCAGAGATATCAAATTAGTAGATGGAGAGCTGCAGCTATAGAAAACTGGCAGAAGGGGATATTACATGCAAGTGAAGCTTACAATGTTTTGAACAGGTCTGAAGTCTGCTACACTTCCGATCTGCCAGGATTGTGTTCAAAGGTCAGTCACAATATATATAATCAACTGACTGCAGACTCTGTGTGAAACACTGCTCTGTTATAATTGCAGTACGCCAAGGAGCAGGTGCACCTGACTTTTAAAGGGAATGGGAGATGGCACTGTGATTGGTTTTTTGGATGTTACACCTGAAAAAACACTCCCATGAATAATTAAGAGATTAAGTACAACCCTGTTGAACCATGTGCCTGGTGCAGAGACAGTTTTTTTTCCGCCATTAAAATAGCAAAAGTGACACACTAAAGTACACCTGCTAAACGCACTGCCACCTGCTTCAGACCATGCGCTTTGGAATGTTAAAATAGAGCCCTACATGTTAACCAGTATTCACTTCCAAGCTGCTGCTCTGCTGCTGCTAAAATCCTCACTTTATAACCACAGTGTCATCTGATGACATCACCAAAAACACCAGGTAAGACAAAGACTGAGCTATAACAGCAGGAATTACTGTAACTGAACAGAGTAGGTACATGGAGAGAGCAGTACTGGAGACTTTCTATGGGTAAACACCCAGTCTGGACCCGAACCAGATGCAGTTAATGCAAATTTATCACGCAGTGAGCCAGCGGCACTATCAACAGGAGGATCAAGTTCAGAGGCACTAAAGTTAGCATGGGGGTTATATTGAGGCATGGCATTGAAGTAAGTGCTGATGGAATCGCTTCCTTCAACCAACTACAGTACTATCACATACATCTAGTAGAAGTTCAAAAGTTATTAAATAGTCTGATAAAAGGTGTAAATTCTGAGGAAAGGCCATGAAATATTCACTCTTGATGCCATAGGCCAGAACAAGGTTGAGGATGTAGAGTGGAAAAAACTGAGAAGCCAATTATAGTGGGGCACATAGGCAAACCGATGGTGCATTTTATGACTAAAGCATGCTCAGTATTGTAAGTATTGGCATATTCCATGTGACTACCAATTTTCATGCATATTGGTGAAACCAAAGAGGTATGAAGGGCCCCTATGAAATTTACTAGGTAGCGATATAGAGCCATTTTGACAAATCTAAGGGCAAGACCCATAAAATATGTAAATTTTCATCAGGCCTAATGCGATTGCAAAGTTTCATGAGTTTTTGAATATGATAAAGCCCATAAAAAGGCAGGTCAGTTTTGTGGAGAAAGAGAAAAATAATACACTACAATAACTGTGCTTGGGCCCTTATTAACAAAAATAGATAAAAACCACAGATCAGTTCAAGAGAAACTCACAATGTACAGTTTATATAGTATGTGTCTGACAGACAGTAATTATGGCTTTGGTTGAAGCTCCTTCCCGAGTGTAGAGTTCTTCGGGCGAGTTCTGTCCTCCACCTGAACTCCATCATTATCAAGAATCAGCTCATAGCCTGCAGACACAACTACACCTGGAGTCTTCAGGAAGACCAGCACCAATGCACGTCACCAGCAAAATGAAATTCCAACCTTTACACATTATCAGCATTGATTTGTTTTCTCTCCGGACTGAGTTTCTCAAACTTCTTTCTTACTCTGAGGAACCTTTCACTCCTATCAAAGTCATGTATCTCTAAAAAAAAAAAAAACCCAGCAAGTTTGAGTTCATGTATTTTTCAGGTTTCACAACAGCTTTTTAAATGGTTTTAGTCTTTAGTTTAGTTTTGTGACCATTTAATCCTTCAGTTTGTCTAAAAACTTACCAAACTCACCACATTGGGAGGTACAAGTTCTTCCAGCACACTTTTCTTTTCAGGCTACGTCCACACAGCTACATTAAAACTGCAACGATCGCCATCCAGACGACTTTTTTAGCTCCGTATGAGAAACGATCTCCGTCCATACTAACACAAAAAAAATACACAACACATGACCATTCATGTACACTGGGCGTGCTTGTGCCGGTGTAAACAGGAAGTAGATGGTCTACTCTGCAGTTGGTTGGTTAGGACAGCAGGACCAAACGTAGCAAAAGTAATGAGTTTTAAAAACTAGGACATAGTATTGTGCATGCAGTGTTGTGCATGAACACGTACACGTTCATATTTTTAGTGAACACTGAACTGAACAAATCAGTTTACAAATGATGAACTTGAACGTGAGCTGCGTTCACTCTCGCTGGAGTTTTTTTTTAACGACAGTTTTAGCTCATGTTTTACAACAGTTTTACGGCACGCTGCGTGACGTCTCAATAGACACGGCCCAGCTTGGCTGGTGTTAGTGGTCCAGACGGTACAGACGTATCTTCATCTTGAAGCAGTTTGATGAACAAACAAGTATTATATTTATATATGGATTTTAAATGTAACTAATGTCTGATTCTTCAGTGGTGTACAATAATTCATCTAGTTGGGGAGTTGCCATGATTTGGGGCGGGTGATGGATGGGTAGAAGGAGGTTGAAAAAGAATATAGGCCTTTATTTATTTTTTAAAAAACGGAACAAATGAACATGAACTAGTTCATTTCCATCTGTATGAAGCGAACTTTGAACTAGTTCTTTTTAAGTGTGAACTGGCACAACACTGTGTGGATGTAGAGTTAGTGTTTCTGTAGCACGCAGTTTTTTAGACATTTATCAGGAGTTGGTATCAAATTGTAACTTTTATTTTATTTTTTTCACATAATCAATCCTGTGTTTTTTCAGTGTCAGGCTGATATTAAAAGGTGCTGCTACATCAAACCTGCTGCTGTGACGGCTGTCAGACTGCCTAAAGACAAGGGTGTTGATAGAGTTTCAAACAGACTCTGGCGCGGTAGCGTCGAGGAGTCTTCTTTGTTTTGAGGAAATGGGCGAATTTCTGGAAAGTGCATTTCAATCACTCACATACACCTGATTCTGCAGAGGAGAAAAATGTTGAAGTACCCCGTGGACATTCGACTGAGACTATGAATTATTAGAGTGGATGTTCAGAAAGCTGTGAATGTGTGTGTGTGTGTGTGTGTGTGTGTGTGGCTGCCAAAGACCAGGTTTAAAGTCCTGAGTTTTCAATTCCGTCAATACTAAACAGCAGGAATCCAAACATGAAAGAATAAGCTTCAGGCCCAGGTCCTCTGTGTGTGTGTGTGTGTGTGTGTGTGTGTGTGTGTGTGTGCAGGTTTGACAGCATCATAACAATAATATATCGACGTCGCTCTCATTTTTTAAGAATACGTTTTGTTTCAATTCAACAACCTTTATTAACACCAAACAAAGAGAATTAAAAGAGTGTCAGACATTTTTTGTCTGTCATCAACATCACTGAGGTGACATTTTCTGCCCTCCACCACCTCCTGGTCCTCCCGCGACACTCCCTCCTCCTCCTTCCTCCATCGCTCCTCTTCACACTGCTGCTGTGGCAACAGAGGATTGGGAGCGAGGAGGGGAGAAGGGAGGGGACGAGAGTGAAAGAAAGAGACAGTAACAGAGAGAGGGAGAGAGAGAGACAGAAATAGAGAGAGAGGAGAAAATTGTTGAAGATGAGATTGGAGTCTAGGACCAGAGGCTGTGTGTGTGTGTGTGTGTGTCTGTGTGTGCGTGCGCTTGGTTGCATAATCCCACTTCAGTCGCTGGTTGAAGCTAAAAATGAATCCAGTTTTTTGACTGTCACACTTGTGTGAAATATTCTTCTCTCTGTAATGTCATTACACAATCACCAGCCTCACTGTATGTTTGTCTCTTTATGCGCTTGAGTGTGTGTTTTTTATTGTTTCCCCATGACAAGTTTAGGTTATTTATAACTGTCGTGTCAACAGCATCTCAGTGTCTATATTTAAGAGTTTATGT
This sequence comes from Seriola aureovittata, assembly GCF_021018895.1. Classification (NCBI taxonomy): domain Eukaryota; kingdom Metazoa; phylum Chordata; class Actinopteri; order Carangiformes; family Carangidae; genus Seriola; species Seriola aureovittata. The sequence goes on from NC_079379.1 coordinate 6,731,469, forward strand.
AGTTAAATAAATGTTGATGACACAGCGGTGACAACTGTTTATTTCTGGGTGCATATGTTTTGCAGCTCTGTTGGGCTGTACCACGCAGCATTGCCTTAAACTAAATGCTAACGTAAGCATGCTAACATGCTCACAATGACAGTGCAGGCGTTGTTTGCACCGTGTTCACCGTGTTACTTATTAATTAGCATAGTAAGAATGAACATTTGAAAGATGCAATCCTCAGTGCGCACTGTTAATAGATCAGCTTGCACATTTGTTTGCAGGTGATATCAAGTTTACATGTTTTTACTCACGCAAACCTTCAGTTAATCAGGCCCAAAGAGCATAGTTTTGCAGAATGGGACAAATTAAAACTAAATTAAAAAAGAAAAAGTCAGAGGATCACCAGAGTTACTGCAGTTCATCCTGAGGGGAACATGAATGTCTGAACCGCATTCCATCGCAATCCATCCAACAGTTGATGAGATATTTGTCTTTAAACCACATATGTCAACCTCATGGTGGCACTCGAGAAAAAGTCAGAGGGATTCATCCTCTGAGGATTGTGAATGTCTGAACAAATTTCCGTCTTCCCTTTGTTGGACAGAAACATGGCCATGCAGCAAACCGTGCAGCTAGCAGATCTAAAAACACTCATCACCGGTTTAACTGGTTTTTAACACTTCATATCTGGAGCCACCCCTCTGATGACGACACGGGCCGAGACGCCACTGGCGTGCGGGCTTACACGGCAGGGACTGTTTTCGTCAATGTAAATGTAGTCACACAAGCTAATTAATCTGGAGGTCACATTACAAGACAGTGGATTTATCAAACCAAGCACCGAATAACTCATTCGAAGTCTGAGAAGAGACAATTCATTATTAACTGGCACTTTTTTAAAGGTTTAAAGGTACTAATAACTTATAAGAAAAACAATGTTCTATCTCCGTGTGGTTTCTGTCCACAAGAACCAGTGTTAAAGCGACAACATGAAAACCCACAGAGAGAATCAAAGCCGTGACAGTTTTCCTTCTTCTGTGCAGAGAAAAATACAAAAACACAGAATAAGAATAAGAATAGGAGTTGGTTTTATTCAGAACAAATGATCACTAACAACAAAACAAATCACACTGATAAGATCATATTAAATAATCAATTACGCGTCGTGTTCGTCTTAGCAGTCATGTTCTACTGAGTGAATTGAATTGTGAAGCTCAATCTGTTTGTGTGTTCATGCGTTACGTATCGACATCACATTTGTGTTTTGTTTGTGCAGCTATGTGTGCAAGAAGACACGACTCTGACAGTGTGCGTGTGTGAGCCTGTGCACGAATGTGTGTGTGTGTGTTTGTCTGTGTATAGTCAGTTCATTTTAAAGTACAGTGACCTTTTCAAGGGAAATGATACACTCTCTAATCCTCCCAGAAACAGACGTTCAAACAGATTCACACCAGTGTCATTGTGACACGCTGTTTGATCGTATGGGCGTGTGTGTGTGTGTGTGTGTGTGTGATCTCCAGTTGCCCCTCACACTACATTGCACATCCTCCCTTGCAGCTCCATTAAAGCAGGTGTTTCTCTTCTGTGCCTCTCCACCTCCAAGGTCTTCACACAGATTCAGACCTAAACCTGAAGACCCTCAGAGCTCTACATAGAGAACTGGACTCACTAGTGTGAAGTTCCAGACATCTAACCACTTGTGGGTTTCGTTAACACCTTGATAGTCGTCGACCCACCTGCTCATCATGTGAGTCTTTAAAGGATCTATTTGTCAGTTTGCCTTTAAATGCAACAATTGCTGAAGCTCCTTGAACCCTCATGATCCCATGTTCGAAGATATGAGGGTTCATCTTAAAGAATATCAGATTATTATTTTTACTTGCCGACATACTGTATATGTGCACAATCCATTTATACCTCAACAGGTATAGCCAAAACTGGCCATTGTGGCATATTGATACGATACAAAGTCAGTCGTCTTCCATCTTTCACTTTGACCACTCTCGAAGAAAATGCTCGACTGTTCCTTTAAAGAGACAGCTCCATCCCAGGCGCAGTTAAGATCTGTGAAGACCTCCACCCTCCTCCACTCCCGCTGAAATAAAGCTAGCGGCTCTGATTTGATTTGCAGATTCAGACTCTGCAGTCGACTAGCTCTGCTGCCGTTACCTCTCGGTGTGATTTTACATTTCCACCTCACTGGGAAACCTCTGCCTTGGAGAGCATGTGGGAACGTGGAGCTGTTGATGATGCCCAAGTTCGTGGCCACAGTGAGGCTCCAGGAGGTGATGAGATAAGGAATGAGAAAAATGAAGCAGAGCAGATGACGTAGAGGAGAAAACCTGAGAGCCGCTGTTCATGAGTCAGGATGAAAATTTTGATAAAGAAAGAAAAGAGAGAAGAGAAGAGATGGGAATAGAAGAGGAAAAAGTGGATGAGAGGATGACGGACGAGGAGCGACAACATCAACACAAAATCCTAATGAGTGATTCAGCAGTTCAGCCGCCCCCAAATCTCCACCACCACCTCTGCCATCCCTCCATCGTCCACTCCTTCCTCACACCCCGAAGACGTCTAAGGACACCATACCCCCCCCCCCCACCCCCCTCAACCACCCACCACCTCCAAACTCTGATCAGAGGTGACAACCTTCTCCTTCACTGCACCCACACAGGGAGCAGAAAAACAAAAAAAAACAGAGAGAGGAGAGGCAAAAGTTATCTTACGTCACCTCCCCCTCTGATTCACTTTCCCCTCGTCGCTCTCGGTTCAGGGTGATTTTCTTATTTTAAAGATGAAAGAAATCCCTTCTCCTTCTCTTCAGGGCCCATTCCTCTTACTTTGTTTGTTGATCCCACTTTCATAATTTATCATTTGTCTTATAATATCTAAATTGTTTTAAAAACGGTTTTCTGGAGGTGGATCCTCCTGATTCTGACTCATTTTTTCACTTCGACTTACTAATGATTTTAGTCTTTGTGTTGATACACACAATCTAAATATTAATTAAAGCTGCAAGCAACGTTGAGCGGGCCCTATGACTATGACTTCATATTAGCATGCCTTCAGTGTTGGACTGTCATCAAACCTGAAGTTTGGAGCAGATTGGAAAATATATATTTGAGTTATAGCAACTTCCTGTTTCATGTTGAAACACTGAAATTCACCGCCAGATCCACAACGTTCAACAAAAACTCATGATTGGCAAGTGATTGGCACACTGAAACATCATCAAGGTGTTAAGTGTTTTCTGACCGAGTTTGAGGTGGGTGTGGTCAACCTGCCAGGAGGAGCACAACAGTGTATAATATGACATTTCATGTCGACACAAGGGAGGGGGAGGGGGGGGGGGGGGGGGCACTACGATTATAACTGAATATTGGCATGTAAACTTCTTTAGGCTGGGACTCTCTTTAAACATATATAGTTTGGGGCAGTTTGGACAATGTATGCTGTAGCTATAACAACTTCCTGTTTCGCTACGAAACCTCGAAATTCGCCCCCACGATTACGCTGTTCAAAGCAAACCCAAAAGATTTGCAATATAGCATCACAACGTTCCTAAGATGAAACGGACATATGATGTCGATGATGAATTTTGTAGGAGGAGTTAGTACGTAAATGGCAAAAGCGGCGCCAAAATTGCAGATTAAATTCAAAATGGCTCACTTCCTGTTGGGTTTAGGATATGGGTGCAATAGGCTTTTTTGTAAGTCTTGGCATGTTACATGTGTCTACCAAATTTCGTACATGCTGGTGAAACACAGGACAACGTAATTTGTTGAAACTTTCTAGGAGGTGCTGTGGAGCCATTTTGCCACACCCATGTGCAATTTTCATCAGGGCTGACGCTTGTGAGCACGTGTAGGCCCTCAAAAAAAGCATTTGATTTTTAGGGAGATGTCATTTTTCCTGCACTTTACAGACACACACAAATTAGTTAAGACTGGCTGTAAAGGTTATAGGCAGAGAAGAGACAGGAAAAAAAAAAATGGTGGCTCTACCTGTGTAACATGAATGTAGGCTGTGAGCAGCTTCTGTGGGATTAACTCCAGGTTGTATCCTCCGCTGACCTGAAAGCTCACATCAAAGCTGAGTCTCCCGCCTTCAGACTCCTGCTCCTTGTTTCTCGTCCCCTTGCTGCGATCATTCATCTGTGCACCTGAACCGACTGAAAACCTGAATCTTACACTGGCCGGTTGCCCTGGAAATGGGGAGACAGGAAGTGTTTTGGGTTAATCAGAAACCTAAACAAAAAAAAAAATCTCCATTGATAAATTAAATGAAGCTGTGTGTGATGGATTTTAATTAAAGTGGAGGTTTCTGATCATGTTCAAAGGTTTGTTTCATGTCTGAGTTGTAAATTACTGATTAATTAAGCATAGAAGCATGTTCTTTATATAACATAATTGTAAATAGATCAAACAGATAAACAGGTGGAGGCGCCGGAAATGAATGTGATCTGTTTTTCATGGGTTCATGTGTCGACTCGTGTCAACATGGTTAAAATAAATAAATAAATAAATAAGCAACTGGACCTCATCTGTCATAAAAGAAATGACTCACACAGACACAGAATGTTCCAGTATTATTCCAGTATTACGACACACACATGAAACAAGCTTCGTACCTTTTCTATCACCAGGGCAGAATCACTCCACACGGTCTCATTGTGCTTCATCTTTTTCACTGCAGGTCCAACAAATAAAAATACAAACAAGCTCTGATCTGCAGCAGCTCCCCTCACTCAGTAAGCAACACTTGCACAACAAGCAAAAACTAGACAATGAAAACTGAACAGTAGGGAAGTGATTTCCATGTTCAGTCGTTTCTTTGGGTAAACCTGCTTGTACCTGTTTTAACTCAAACATTTGCATAGAGCATTTTCTAAGAAATACATAATTTCTGTTAGTATTTGATGTTGTTTTATTGAACTCAAACAAAATATCTAGTATTTTTTTCAACAAAAGTACTCAGTACTCGTTAGTTGGACCACACCCATCTTTAAAGATACTGAGTGAGAGTAGGTGGGTGGATGTGGCTTGTATTGTAAAGCGCTTTGAGTGGCCTATAAGACTAGAAAAGCTCTCCAAATTGGTACAGTCCATTTACCATGTTGCGCAGTTGTCGCACTGACAAAAATGTGTCCACAGACAGAAAGACTGATCAACACCTGCCACACTGCTCAAAACCAGGACCACATTTTAACATGATGACACACAAACAAACACACAGACTCATATTACCAGCCACACTGCTGCAGTTGGTAGTGAAAATAACATGTAGCAGACAGGTAACATAAATGTTGCTATCAAACTGACATGCCTGGATGAACCTCCGCTCTTTCAGTATGTTGCCAGTTAGTGAAAAAAAAGCTCTCTATGCAAATAAACTGAAGGTGTGTGTGACATGAAATATGGAGGCAGAGCTGCACTAATTGTTCAGATTTGGAGGCATGTGGTGTGTGCCGCCTCAAAGCCCCCCCCCCCCCCCCCCCCCCCCCCCCCCCAATCTGTAACTAGGAATCAGATTTGGCTGCTTAATTATATGTAATTTAGTTTAACATTAGCACACTATCATTCTCCTCCGTGTGTCTGTGCACAGGCATCTTTGCACCAGAGTCTGTTTGTATTTGTTTATGTGTGAGCATTCATCCATCTGTGTGTGTATGTGTGTGTCTGTGTGTGTGTGTGCGCTGAGGCTAATAGCTTCAATAACACTCTTCCATGAATCACTTCTGTGTCACTGGTCGTTTTCTAAGAGGCAGAGCCGCATTTTTCAAGTGATGGATGTCTCATTTTGCAACAACAACTTCAACAACAACAAGAAGGAAAAAAAAACTCCTAAAGCCTGAGTGTCTTCCTTAATGTTAGAGAAGATGCATTAAAAACCTCTCACACAGGAGTCACAGTATGCAAGTGAAAATCATGAATCTCCAAACTACTTTACAGCAGGCAAAATAAAAACTTCCTGTACATTCCCATAGCAGATTTGAGAATTACACATTTCTGTAAAGTGAGGTTCATCTAGTCTCAGTATTATGTTTACCCTTTGTTCACCTTTTCACAAACAGAAAACATAAAGTAGATAAAAAACCATGTAAACATGAGCAAAAAGGAGATTTTTCAGGTGTTGCAGTCAGGATTTTACAACATCTGTCAGCCATTTCTTTTAACCTAGACCACCATCATTAACTAAACTTAGTCAAGTAGCTATTAAAAAAAAAAAACACTATAATAACTACAATAATTTTTTTGTGTCTAAATGTCAAAAAACACTGACAACAAAGTTTCTTCGCCCTCTAAACCACATCTGGACCAGATCAGATTGTGGTAACACTTCTGTTTTCACCACTCGTGTTGACAGTCCTGCCGTATAAGCCCAAAACCATAAACTGTATGTAAAGATGGACGTAGCCTCCATGACATCACCCACAGGTTCCTGAAGAGCAGTTTTGAAGCTCAGAGTGAGCTGCTGCGCTGTCGCCATCTTGGCAGTGCCTGACTGCTTATCTAGCCCAAAAATGGGCAAAGAGGTGGTGTGTGTGTGGAGCCGAGACCACAGTGCATGCCTGTTTGTAGCAAACATACACTCACTCACGTGTCACTCAAAGCAGCCACGCCCTCATTTATGCATAACTTTAAGCTTTAATACAATATAAACAGGTGAGTTATATATATAACAGTTGTCATGAAGGAGTAATTTGGCTGTAGAGACCAAAACAGTTGTTTTTACCATGCTCTAATGATGTTTATTTCTACTGTGAAGTTGGACATTTTAACATGGGAGTCTATGGGGATTGATTCACTGTTGGAGCCAGCCTCAAGTGGCCATTAGAGTAACTGTAGTTTTTGGTAGTTCAGTGTTGGCTTCACTTTTCAGCCCCGGAGGTTGAGGCTTGCCCAAAACTAGTGAATCAGACTTGAGTCATGGTTTGGTTACAGCAATAGTTTCAGGGCAGGTAAACAGCTCACTCACCTGCTCCTTTCTGCACAGTTTCCCCATCTCTCCATCAGTTTCGTCCTCTTCCTCTTCAGCTATGAAGCCTGTTTTTGATGAATATCCATTTGTGTATTGGTAGACGTGCAGGGTTTTGGGAGTGGTGGTAATCATTATTATAAATGTTATTATAAAAACCCAAAATGCCACCACCCTTTCTGAAGCATTTTTAATAAACATGCGGGTCGATTATATTTTCTGAGCCAGCTATTTATGTCACCCTGAGTGAATGACTATTCTATCTATCTATCTATCAATCTATCTATCTATCTATCTTAAAGAGTTTATTCTCTTCAGTTCTATTCTGGTCAGGTTGAGCAGTTTGCAGCCTCTGGGCAAAGCAAAGAGCAGTCACCATCTGGCTGACTGGTCGGCCAGCTTGTGGCAGAGTGTGAGTGTGTGTGTGTGTGTGTGTGTGTGTGTGTGTGTGCGTGTGTGTGTGTGTGTGTGTGTGTGTGTGTGTGTGTGTGTGTGTGTGTGTGTGTGTGTGTGTGTGTGTCAGTCACTGCAGTGTGTCACTGCCACTCAGAGCCCTTAGGAAACCTTTCACACCTTGTCATTGTCTCAGTTACCCAGGGTCAACCAACCAGATAGGGGAAAGGGAGGGGGAGAGAGGGTGAGGTTAAGAGGGAGAGTGAGAGACAGACAGGGAGGGAGGGAGGAAAAGACCACATGGAGGTAAGAGAGACAGAAATCAGACAGAAAACTGAAGTGACAGAAAAACAAGAGTGAGGGCTAGGAGGGCAAACACATGCAAAAGGTTGGAAGAGAGAGAGAGGGAGGAGGGAAGGAAGAAGAGAGAAAGGAGAGAAAGGTGGGAAGCATCTTACGCCACCCTCACTGTGAAAAACAAAACCCTCCGTCTCTGGGCTTAGATACAGAACACATCTCATCCAAACAGGCTGACTTCAAAGGCTTCACAACCTGTTGTGCTGGCCTTTCAACAGGTTGTCTCACACACACACACACACACTCACACACATACACTTGGTCAGCCATCCAAAACACCACACATCTCAAAAGATTCAGATGGAAAGAAGAAACCAAGGCAAACAGGGAAGAAATAAGAGACAGGGCTTCTCTGTCTGACACATCAGCTATTGGTCAGTCCCCTTTCTTACCATTTATGAGCACCAAGAAGTGAATCTTAATGTTGTCAGTTCAGCAGAGTATCATGTGTTTTATTAGTCTGGCCAAATTAGTTTTACAAACCCTTGCTATTTCATATGGAGTTCTTCAAGGTAGATTCCTAGGCCCTGATTTATTTTGACATTGAGTAAAAAGTTTCACTAGTGTGTTTAAATTCTTAGCCAGGTAAGTGTACAGGGATTCCTGAGATGCTAGGAGATCACTCAGTAACCTTTAACCTCACTACCTTACCTCTTATATCATTAGGTTTTTCAACAATCAACAAACTATTTATTACAGCGATTTTCAATTTGACCGCAATTTTTTTGCTAATAAACACAAACACTGTCACAAATCTTTGTGCAACTTGAGCCTCCATGAGATCCACAGTATACCACCAGATCCCAGCCATTGCTCCTAACATGATACCTCACTGGCTGCCCACCAGGAAACAGGTGTGTTCCATAAGTTCCATATGATGCACAACCAAAGATATTGAGACTCTAATGCAAACTAAACAGCTTGCCCGAAACTCAACCCCAATAATCCTACCTTACCTAAAGCAAACAAAACGGACCCAAGTTCGTTTATTTATGTTTTACTTGTGTGTAATTGGTCACTGGGCTGGAGCCAGACCTGAGATCATACATCTGAGTCTTATCCTTCTGTAGTTCAGTTGAAATTCTGCAGGCATTTAGTGTTAAACCAGTAATGGAGAAATACTGCAGAACATTTGACCTGATGATTCACCCTACAGTTAACATGGATGTTTCAACAACATTTCAATATCCCACTCTGGACAAAAGTGGTGAACCAACATCCCTGGAAAAATGCTGCTGGTGGAGCTAAAATCTCCTGTTGTCAGTAAATTCTTTCTTCCTTTCTTTCTCTGTGCATTCCATCATCCTTTCTTGCTTTCCATACATTTGGTCTTTTCCCTTCTCTTTCATCCTCTGTGATCCCTCTGTCTGTCCTTTGTATTTCCATCCTCCCTCTGCTCTGTGCCAGCGGTCAGAGCAGCTGAGCCCTCGTCTATCCGCTGATCCTCCCCGCCACAGAGAAGTCTCACCGGGCTGCGACACAAACACAGCTCCCCCGGCAGGAAGTCATTTCCCAAAATCTTACTCACATACCCTCCGTATGTCTTTCTCTCTCCTTCTGTCTGTTTCTGTTGACGCTGAGGAGTGTAAATGTCACATCTTCACAAAGTCATTGTCAACATTTACATATGCTGATATTAGTATGACAGACTGTTGGGTTTTCATTAACTTAAAGGGGTTATTTGTTAGTTTTGCTATTGCTACATAGCCAACAGCTGATTACTTACCAGTCTAGAAGAAAAGTTGTGAGTTCAGCATCATAATATATTCCTTTACTCACCAAGAGCTGTCTCCAGCAGTGCAAAGTGACCCTCTTGTTTTGCTTCTATTTCTATCATTTCTTTTCTTCTTCTGAAGTCAGCATGCCAACCAGCTAGCTCCAGCCTGGTCAGCCCCTCTCGTCACTTTCTGATACCGAGTCACTGTAGCATCCAGTCTGTCCTGAAGAAGTAGCTGCTCAGATGATGTACTATAACCTCTTGTATTATAAACAGAATGGCTTGTTTTCATCCCCTGTTAAATAACTTCACATTTAACAGCGTTTTAAAGGAGCTATTTGTAAGTTTGGCTATTCCTACATAGCTAAAATTTACTCACTAACAGATGTCTCCAGAGGTGGAAAGCAGTGCCACTGTTAACTTGTTCTCTCTATCATGTCTTTTTTCTGCTGAAGTTAACATGCTAACCAGCTAGCTCCATCCTGGTCGGCCCAACTCATCACTGTAGCGTCCAGTCTGCCCTGAGGATATAGCTTCTCAGAGGGCGTACTACAACCTCTGGTCTTGTACACACAACCATGGCTGAAGCTCTTGGCTTACATAAGTAACCAGCTGTTAATTCTAATGCTACAAATAGCTCATTTAAAGCTAGGAGACTTTTTAAGCCAGAATCTACTGCACTAATCAAGAGGTTCACATGTCAATGTCGCTGCTGACAAGAAGTAAAACAATGTCTGCTTCATTATCCTCCCAAAACACTTAGTTGTACACCACCAAGTCATGAAGTGTTGTACTCACTGTGCTGATTCCACGTGTATTATTTTAACAGTGAATCAAAGTCTACTAACTCATTTGCATGTTGTACCAGCAACAGAAATAAGAAATGAACAGAGATGATTAATGTGTTTAATCATATGCAAAAACACTTACGGCCCTCTAAAAGTAATCTTTCAACCAAACTACAGCAGTGAGTCTCGCCGAAACCTCCAAGCAGCAGGGATAATATCCACAGTCTGCTGACTGACTCCGCTACATGAACCGATCGGGTGAACTCCCAAGCGGTTTCTCTGGAGGGCAGCGAGTTTGTACGAGAGCTGGTATCAGGTTGGTCCACTACAGGTTTGCAGAACTAAACGATCTCAGCAGTGAACGCACACACAGCTACTGAGGGGTTTCCCCAAGGGACCGCTCAGACTGCTTAAAGCAAGCTAAACTGTGTCACACAGCGCTGAGTGAGTCTGCAACACAATTTAAGGTTGTAACTTTGATTGCTGGCCATTAGTTTGGTAGAGTAGGTGGTGAAAGTTGAGGGCTCTTGTTAGTGCCAGACTCAGGTAACAAGGCTGTGGCTATTTCCTGGAAGCAGAACTCAACTGGCAGTGGAAAAGTTGAGACATTTCATAATTGCCAGCTCCAGTTTCAACCCTGCAAGTTGAACATCGTAAAGAGTTAGAGTTAGAATATTTAGGATGATTTAATTCCTCCTTTAAGTATAATATCTGATGTTTTTTTTTTTTTGCTTCTAATCTTTTTGCCTTGAAAGGAAACTGTAAATTAATACAAGAACGACTGTACACAACGATAGAGGCTTGGATAGAAGGACAGAAAGACAAAAGAAGAGAAAGAGAGTTGGAGGAGGAGAGGGGGGGGGGTAGAGACAGGTGGAATGGTGTGAAAGTAAAAAGGGAGAGAAGGAGACATTTCAGGAGGACAGAGGAGCGAAGCGTCTGTCTCAGTGTTCAGGTTTCAGACCTTCCTGTAATCCAGCTTTACGTCTGCCGTGCTGTCACTGCACCTGTAATCTGCTTCCTGCGCTCCTGTAATCTCGCTTTAACTCTGCTTATCTTCAGCTTCATGCCCCTGGAAACCTCCCCACCGAAACGCTTACTTCGCTCAGGAGTGAAACACCATTCTCTGCATCCTCCTTCTTATTCTTCCTCTCATATTTTTCTCAATGTCCAAATCCAAATGCCATTAAAACGCCCTTTTCTCTTTGTATTTAGTTTTTCCTGCTCTTGTATCTGTATTTTTCTATCGCTTCTCTTTATTTTTTTCTGGGGTACCAGGATTATTTTTAGCTTCCTGATTACTGAGCTGTGATCTATGATTTGAAGCCTTGTAAAACATTTTAAAACGTATTAGTTATAAAAGAGAAACTTCATGGAAATGATCCACCCTAAAGTGGCTAAGTGGAAGCTGCTGGAGCTGAATTTATATCTCAAGTGGCGCAGGATGACTAGTTACATTTGAAATTTAAGTTGGAAAAATGTCATGAAATGTGCCATAAAGACAGAAGAAGTAGTCAAGTGTGGTTGCACAGCCCAGTATCTGAGGAAATACATCCATATTGGATGATTCTGCACTTTATGATTCATGTCCAATGCTAATGTTACATACCAGTGCAGGGAGATGAGAGTCTGTGTAGAGAGGTTGTTAGACTTTCATCTGACTTTCATGCTGGAGTTTTTAGTGGGTGTCCCGGCACTGACTTACACTTACCATTTGCCTTATTATTAATCCTAACGACAATCTTTTCCTAACTTAACCTTACTGTAATTAACATATTATTAATTGTTGAACATAATTGGGGGTTTGCCGAACTGTCTAATATTGATGTTCTTGTGTGGCAGCAGGGTTGCTGAGACAGAATAACAAATGTGATGAAAGTCCACGTCAGTAGGACGTTGTAGTGGATGGATGAGTCAACAAAACACAGGAATACACAGGAGAGCCGCGTTAGATTCTAATGTGAAAGTAGCAGTTTATTTAGTTTTTAATATCAATGACCGTTTGACAAATTTAACCACATTGTTATTATTGTAACCATGACAGCAAAGATCGTCTAACGTTGAGGAAATATTCACTTTAACCCAAGTCACAATCTTTTCCTAAACCTAACCAAGCCATGCATGTTATCGTAGTAACCATGTCGACAAAGGTGGGTACGCCGCTCTTGGTGCAGTCCGTGTGTTTATTATGGTAACCATGACAACCAAGGTCCGGTACGCCTGCCACCGTAGGGGGCGCTATTTCAGGAGACACTCCTATGGGTCATAGCAGATGGTTGAGGATGAAAATTAGCTGTATGGTTGTTCAGGTTGGAGGACTGGTTAAACATCTGAGATGCTTGGAAATATGAAAATAGACTTTGTGTCTCACTGCTGTAGGTGTTATTCAGGCCCTGGTCATATTCCAGTTAATAGCAGTGCTTCCTCACAGTGAAGTAGCTCATGCCTGCATTGACATTAGATTCATTAAATTTGGGTTCAATTATCTTGAACTGAAAACTCTGGTTGACATGAGCTGTTCATTATTTCCTTGTCATACGTCGTGTTGAAGTTAGTATAAGCTCACTAATTGGATTTTTTTTACTACTACCACTTTACACTAAGAAGTTTTCTTATAAAGGATTTATAAATGGTTTATAATGAGGTTATTAATTCTGTTGTTAACACTTTATAAATCATAAATAAACTATTATAAAGAAGTTAAAACACAGTTTTCATACATTGATGTGGGCTAACTATTTGGCAAGATCAAGTTAATGCTTACTACTTGTTAATCTTACTAATGAGTTTCTACCATTTATAACTGGTAAAAGGAGCATAATAGTAACTCATTAATACATAGTGATGTGTTTTACATTTTACAATAAGGCTCCTTTTACCAATTATAAATGGTAGTAAATCATTAGTAAGATTAAGGAGTAGTAAGCATTAACTTGATCTTGAACTTGGTAGTGATCCTGCATGAATGTATGAAAACTGTGTTATAACTTGTTTATAATTGTTTAATTGATAAAGTGTTTACAACCAAATTAATAACCTAATTATAAACCATTTATAAATCCTTTATAGTGATACTCTTATTGTAAAGTGGTACCTTTTTTCTTGCTGAAATGCACCCTGGGAGTCGTAGTTAACTTCTCTCCTTCAGTCTTTACATTCACAAGCTTGTATCTGCAACTTTTTTTTTTTATCAGACAACCAGATGTTTTCTAACACAGTTGTTCAGCTTTTGTGAAGATGATTCAACCAGGAGGGTTTCATGTCCATCTAAGACACAAGGAGCTCATCAAACTGTCTGTGAGGAGAACAGATGCTGTCATGAGTGGAGCTGGACCTGTCTTAAAATCAATGTCAGGGTTCTGCAAGAGAATTCAATAGACTGTGTAAAATATGAAAGTTTGCCATGAGATTGACTCTGAAGGGAAGGTGATTGATGTCAACTAAAAGTATGATTCATCATCTGGAGACAATGAATAGTCTTTAATTTGTAGGTTTCTATAAGTGATATGACTTTCTGAAGCTTTCAACCTTCACAAAGACATGAGATGTGGTTGCAAGCTACAGAAAAAGCTGAAAGGTGGATCTTGATTTTTTTTTTGTCCACCAAGTTGTCTGGCTGGTTTGTTTTGAACCGACTGACATTACCCCCTTTTAGTCTCCGCGGTCGGCAGGTCAAACACGTCAGTGACGAGAAACAAATGCTGCTGTTGTTCAGTAAGATCCAGTCAGATGGAATCAGAACATCCAGAAACCTGCTCCTCCGTGTCACTCACCTCGACATCTTATCTTCCTCTGGCTTTCTTCCACTCAGTCTAACGCTTCTTTTCTCCTCCACGTCCTCAATAAATCTCTCCGTGGGTCCTTCTACCCGTCTACCTCGCTCTCTCGCTCTCCCTCTCTCTTGAACTCCCAACCTCCTTATTCTGATGAATCTGTCTTTCATTACCCACTGCGCTGCCTCCGCCCCCCCACAGTCGCTTCCTACAACATATTGAGGAGCTGCTACATAACTCTCCTGTGTATAGAGCCAACAGAAAAGATTACACAGTGTCAAGGGAGACGTGCAGACAGAGGAAGACAGAGGAGATGGCAAATAGGTAATTTATGCATTGCTCTGTTTGTCGAGTCACCGAAAGAACAAGAGAGAGAGGGAGAAGATGTATTTACAACATAACATCTTACACAACAGTGCAACTAAAGCACTGAGTTGTGCAGGTGATATGAATAAATGTGTTTGTGTGTCAGGAACAGAGAGAGAAGAGCTGAATGTTGTGAAAAAGCAAAAGCTGTACACCTTGCTTAGGTCAATGAAAGGCTTTCAGGTGATAACGTACGCCTTAAGGCAGCCATGATGGAGGTCCTCAGCTGTTTGGTAGCAACCGTGGGTGCATTGAGAGATCTAAAATAGACGTTTAGTCCAATTAAAGCTGCTCACTGGATGCATATGCCAGAAAGGTTTTTCAGGCTTTTGCATTTTTGAGTCCTTAAGACCTAAATTTAGCCTCTAGCTCTGCTTGTCATTGCAGGTGTTAGCTGCGCTGAAAGCATATCCTGATAATCAGGCTGAATTAAGGTGTAACCCTGAGCCCTAACCAATCAGTGGGAGTTGTCGTATCTGTCCCGTCAATGTTATTGTCGACAGGGAAGTTGTGGTATCAGTTTGTAGAAGCAGGTAACATCTGTTGTTGTTATGTTAATAATGTTAATAAGAGTCCCACCTACAAAGCTCTGATTGGCTCAGTTGTTTGGGACACAGCCACAGATTAACAACACCAAATCTGTCTAAGGGCAGAGATCTGCATAACATAACTAGCTAGATACACCTACACAGATAGATTTATTAATTATTAATAATACCCCCAACTGAAATGAAAAAGGTTAAAAACACTCTATGTTGCATTACACCTACAAATCATCCTAAAGACCTTTTGTACAAAGATTTAGTTTCCTTGATTTTGAGTGTAAAGTTTTATTTGTTTTATTGTGTTTACACTGACTAAAACATTTGAGTTGTTATTCAATCACTCAGTCATTTCAAATGTCCAGATTTAAAAAAAAAAACAAAAAAAAAAACAGATGCTACTACTGGGCTCAGTCAGATAAATGATTTTATTTCAAACAGCTTCTCTATAGACTGGGGTTCAGCTGACAAAGACATGGAGAAAGCTGTAATGTACTAATGAGAGTATTTTTGTCAAGAACAAGTGGTCTAAGTGATGATACATTCAAATTCATTTGCTCTTTCTAGTAACACTTTGTTCCTTCAATGAATTGGATGTTAGCTTGGACTGGTCCAAGATGTGTTAGCTTAGCGCATGGACTGAAGGTAGTTAGCCTCTACCACCTGAGGAGCTCTGCTCACACCACTAACTCAGTAGTCTCTAAGGTCTCATTTACCTGGGTCGGCAACAGTAACCACAGATGCTTTGGATTTCTTTAAAGGCACCTTTACTTCTACTGTTGAGTAATTAGTTCAGTAATTGGGTTTTAATGAGTTATATAATATGAATAATTGATTTTCAAATAACTTTTATTTTCAAAGATACTACGGCCATGTTTTTCTACAGTACTGATGTTTTAATGTGTCCAGTGTTGTACTTGAATCAGTTTATATGATCAAATGTGGCAGTTTTCCTCAGTTTTTACCTTTACCTACTTACATTCTCCCATTCACTCTCTCTCTCTCTCACACACACACACACACACACACGTGATTCTTCTAACTATTTTCACATAGTAAGAACATATTCCTGCACCTGTGTGTTTGTTATAGACGACAAAAAAAATAAACCAGTCTGTGATTCACGTCTCCATCACGCTGCGGTGGTGTTGGAGGCACGACGCCCTCGGGGACGGTCTGCTCTGTCATTATGGCTTTTTGAGTGTTGCGCCGCGGCCCAGTGTTGTACCCATAATCCCTCTAATGACGGTCCTCTCAGGTATTACCGCTCGGCCGATGTGGGAGCCACCACGATGAAGCAAACTACATCAAAGAGATTGATTCCTCTTAATGGGTCATTTCATAATGGAGGGAAATGTAGTGGGTGAGCCAGGTTGAGATGGACAGGGAGAGAGAGAAAGAGAGAGAGAGAGAGAAAGGAAGGGGAAGTGGAGATACTGTATTTTATATCAGGCAGATTCCTTGCAATATTAATTTTGTTGTTTTTTTGTTACTATGGCAACATGAGATGAAATTAAAATCTCCCCATGAAGATGTTTGGATTGAAGTGAAAGATGGAGGGATGAAAAGCCAGAGGAAGAGGAGGATAGAAAATGTGTAATTAGGGGATTTTTACATTTAATACCAAATTTGGCTTCTGCAGCTGCCTCAGCATGAGGTGAAACTGTGTTTTATGTGTGTATGTGTGTGTACGTGTTCAGGCTAAATTATGTGTGTGTTTGGGTGATTAATAAGAGAGTTGGCATTTAGCTACGTAATATCTGACTGGTTTGGATAATTACACCATGAGAGAAAGCAGAAGCCGGGACTTTATCAGCCCACGTGGGAGTTTGAGCATTTTGGATTTTCTTTTTGTTTTCTTTTTTTTCTTTTAGCCTCTCCACTTAAACGTTTGCTGTTCACCTCTGTAATTTTTTATTCCAAAGTTATTAACGTCTGAGCTGCAGTGAGGGGAGATTAGCAGTAGCAGCAGAGGCGGCGGCGGTGAGGAGAGATGAAGAGGAGGCGTTTGAAGCGGAGTATTTATGGGTTTGTTGAAAAGTTCATTCAGAGGAAAGATGCAGTGATGAAAACAATGTGATGTAAAGCAGGATGAGGAAAATTAAAAAACAAGAAAAAAAAGGCACAAGAAAGAAATAAAGAAGCCAGTGGTCCAAAAAATAACCAGCAAAACCCATGAAAATGATCAGTTAAAAGCTCATTATTTCATTTTTAAGCACAGTAATAAGCTCAGCACCACAGGGGAATAACTGGATTCCCAATACATACCTTTCTACCAGTCATTGTCAAACTCATTCTTCCTGTATCTGCCCTGCATCATTCCAACCTGAACACTGTCAGCTCCATCTCTGCTTCTCACACAACAACCAGGCAGCTGTTAGTTTCAGCTCGCCCCTGCAAACTGTGAGAAGCAACTCACAGACACTTTTCCTGAGAAAATTTGCTCATGTGTACTTTGGTGTATTGACAAATTTGAAACCATGGTTTCGAATACAATGCATTCAAATCTATACATGATATAACATTATATGTACTGTATATGTGTGTGTGTGTGTGTGTGTGTGTGTGTGTGTGTGTGTGTGTATATATATATATATATATATATATAAAGTCAATTTAAAGGTCAGATATTTTACACTTCTCACAGTGTTGATCCATAAGAAGATATATTTGTGTTTTTAAGAACCAGAACGATCTAATAAAAAACATTGTAGATTTTCAGGTAAACCTTAGAGAAACGATAGTGGATCCAGGTGGGTGGGGCTTGGGGCATGTTGTGACGTCACAAAGTTAAAGAGGTCCTGACAGCTGGTTTTAAGGCTCAGTTTCTGAATACAGGCTGTGTGCATTTCTCTGTGGACTGAGAGCTTTCATACTTTCACAGTATCAATATAGAACCTAGACCTGCACTATCAAAAAAGAAATCTAGCTTAATACATTATGGACCTTTTAATTGAAAAACCAAGGTTCTTTGTCATCACACAGATGTATAAATCAAATAGTAGTTGTGCTTTACTGGATTGAGTCACTGATTCGCTGCATCTCCCACAATGGTCTAAAAACATGAATATATCTTTATATGACCCAGCCCTACAGGGGGACAGCTGGGAAACCTTGGTGGTGTGTTCAAGGACACTCTGGCATTCAGAGTTTTAGAGTCAACTTCCCAGCAGCATTAAGTTCACAGCTGTGTTGTCTGAAAATCAAACCCTGAAGACAAGCATCTCTGCCCCTGAATGTAACTTAGACAAACTGCAAGGAAAATTAATTTTGGCTATGAAATCAGTACGTGCATTACATTGCCCTGGTTCTTTTGTTCCGACTGACAACATTGGTGCTTTAATTTGATTGGTTTGTTATAGCACTTCAGTTCTAATAGACACTGAGGCAATAACCAGCTGGAAGGTTTCTGCTAAATGGAAACGTGGGACATTTGAAGAAAAAAAAAACAACTTGCTTGGCTGAGGTGGAAAAGTTGTTTTTATGTGTTGACTGACTTAGTGAATAAACACTGACGTATCTGAATCATGTGACTTAAACGTCACTCGTCGCTTCCGGCTAAGAGACAAGCACAAGAGATGTGCATGTAGCGATAATGAGGCCACTGGAACCTTCCTCACATTAACATGTTTCCACATTTCCAGTGTTTGATTCTCATTTGATAACATCATTTGATTCTTCTGCAGTGGTTTAACGGCAGCGTCCAGAGAATCAGCTTCACCAGCTCGCTATCAACACATATTCACACAATAAGCGTGAATGTAGACGTGAATTAACTCAGGTTTTCTTTCGCAGATTCTCTTGAAATTCATTAAAAATTTTCAATGAATTTGAATAGAGACTTGACCTCCTCTTTTGAGAAAATGGAAAGTGAACATATGATGACAGTTTATATTTCCTTACACAAAAAGAGAAGTTTGGCTTGCACTCAGAGAGTTGAACCAAATTACTTTATGGCACAAAATGCAAGTGGTTCCCCCCAGTCTTCTGATGTAACAGTTCCTCTCCTGGCAGTCTAACAGCTACAGAAAGACTCAAAAGTTTCTAATTCCCAGTGAAGTCTAAAGTTCAGACACAGTTCAGCAACAGACCGCTGTGACTTCCTCAATTGTCACATCTGGATTAAGAATTTCTGCTGTTTGCAACTCTGAGGTTTATTCATTAAAGGTTAACTGAAGGGTTACTCTGTGCCTGTTAGGAGATAAAAGTTGGACTCTCCATTAACAGCCGAAGCAGAGGGAGTGGCAATCAAACGGAGAAGCGAAATCAGCACATTCCCATCTGAGCTGTTGCTGCTTCTGGAGACAATTTTACCCACTGCAGTGCACTCTGGGAAAATGGCAGGCCCCCTCTTTACTGACACATGTGATTAGCGGAGGATGTCTTCCGATTGACGCGTCTGTTTTTTTTCCTGCCTCTTTTCCATCTCTAAGCATTAGTGTTAGCACCGCCACTTTTGGCTGACACGTCCTCCCCCCTCCGCGCTTCTTTTTCACTGTAAATGTGCTGACAGTTTGGTGTATTATAACCTCCTGAGCACATAATGACTGTAACCTTTTTATACACTGCACACACAATACACAGTATATTATTACGATTTGCTGAAATGTAGATATATTTTTACCTTTTTCTTTCCTCCATAATTGTCAGAAAGTGTTCCATATCTATGGATGGACAATCAGCACCAACCATATGCTGGTAAATGGGATCTGAGTAACAATTGAAAGTGCTCCACTCCAATAATCACATGTGTTCTGACTTAACAGAATGGTTGAGCATTTACATACAAAGTCAATGGAAAGACGCAAATGGATGCAAAAATTGAAGTAATGTCCTCTAGCGGACAAATGTAGAAATATAAAGAAGAGAAGTGTGCATTTACCCTGAAGCTGAGTGACGCACAGTGACAGGAGGACAAAAGAAGGAAACTGGGGGAAAACAACATGCACAACAATGTGAGCAATCACACTTTAGCTACAGTGGCTACGGCAATCATCCAAGTTGTCATGTCCAACACTCACAAACCAATTTGAGCAGTGACGTGAGGTTAAAATCTGTTTAGACTGAATACATCTTTAAATATTCAATAAAACACATTGTCTGTTGCACAAAAAAAAGTGCAGCAACAAAAAATAAAAATATCTGTGCAGGTTTCCAACAGAGAGAATATGAATTCCATCTAAACTGGGCACAAATCTTTAAGCCTGTTATAATTGATAAGTTTGATTTGTAGGGAATTTATCTATAGCATTTACACCGTAGTGGCTAACAAATCTTCATACCCAAACTTCAAAACTCTGTCCTTTTTTCTGGAGCTTTCAACTGCTTCTCATCAGCAGATGGAGTTTGCTCAGTTGTCTCATTCCCAGATCAGTTAATAATGAGCTTTAACACTATCAGTTGATGATGGTGGGCATGGTCAACTTTGGGCAGGAGACATAGATGTGAGCGGTGGTCACACTAGCAGAGTATGTCAGTAAGTATAAGATGACATTCACGGTCCCCAGAGGCTGAACCCTTATGACTTTGGTGATTTCCTGATTTTTCCTCTAGATGAGATTGATATTTGTGGTTTTGAGAAAACAGTCATTTTTCACATGACTACAAGAGGTCACACGTCAGGAAAATATAAATGTAGGTCAATTTCAGCGTTTGATGAATGACTGTGAGGACAGTCTGCCATGTACTCTGACCTGCAGCAGCTCTTAAACAGAGGCTTGTTTTATGTCTAATAAATGGATAGAAAGTGTAGAACTTAATGTGCTTTTGCATTATTATGATTCACATATTACCAGCATTAATTGACTATTTCACCAGCAGTGATAAAGTTCAGCAGCTGTCTGCTGTTCTCATCAAACAGGAATAATTCAGAGCCTCGGTGGACGGAGTGTGTGTGTGTGTGTGTGTGTGTGTGTGTGTGTGTGAGTAATTAAGAGGATTTCCATCCACAGCTTCTCCAAAGGTCGAGAAGGAGGAGATGTATGTGTGTGTGTGTGTGTGTGTGTGTGTGTACACTGTGTGTTAAGTATACAGATTTATACTTTGTGAGAATGCAAGTACGAGCATGAATGATGGGCCTCAGTTTACTGTGCAGTTTTTTGTGTGTGTGCGTGTGCGTGTGTGTGTTCATCCTCTGTGCCTCTTCTAATTAGCACTGCCTGTAAATATTTAATGTCTGACAGCAGAGCAGCAGAGAATGCTAACACACCCTGCTAACACGGCGTGATCACAGTGTCGCATGTGCTCGGTTTGCTCGCCAAAACCTCAGCTCGTCTCTGCCTGAGTGCGACCCCAGGGCGCTTGTCGGACGCCCGCTTCCATCGTATCTAAACCGTTTTCCTGATTTTAACAAGGTTCAATGACAAGAAACTGTTGGAAACTCAAAATGTGAGCAAAGAGCTAAAAGCTAAATCCAGTGGAAGTGTCAGTGTGGTGTTGTGGAGAAAAGGGTTGTAGCAACACAATCAAAGCAACACTTTCATCTCATTAATTTGTCTTAATCAAAAGTGAGGGAAGCTTAATCTCCTAATGCCCATCACTCAACACTTCTGAACTAAAGAAGCAGCTTCACTTAAAGAAATCCATGATATAGTGACACCAGTTAGCTGCTGCGCTAACAGAACCACTGCCGTTTGTTTTAAATATTGTGCTGTTTGTCTTTCAGTCGATCTACATGTCAGTTTGGTCAATTACTGCGTCTTATTTCAGAAAGACTTTCTTCTCTGTGAAAGAACAGGCTGTGATTTGACTTCGTGTGCAGAAATGACACCGTCCACTCCACCATCGCTCCTCATTTCCTGCTTTTTTTTCTCTCCTCCGTGTATCCACTGCTTTCTTTCCGGCTCGTCCATCCATCTTAATATTCCTCCTTCAGCCGAGTTAACTAGACAGGGAATGAAATACAGAAGCAGTGAGGGAGGAGGAGGAAGGTGGGTGTTGTTGTGGTCCAGCAGGCAGATTTTAATGCCACATTTCCTTGTCTTATTACCCTTAAATTTAACTTTTATGTTCAACTCTGAACTGTAATGACCTTTGCTGACATTTCACTGTGCACCTAATGGCTTAAATCAAGCAACTGTATTGCATCCACCATCAATGTGGTCGTGTACACATGCAGGAAACAAGAAAAATTATATTCAGAAAGATTCTGCACGATAGCAAACAGTATGGGTTTGCTTTTGATTAATTTGAAATATATCTCTGAAAAAGGAGTCATTTGTATCATTTAAAATCACATATACCTAAAGATATTTACATCCTCAATAAAGTGTTTGCAGTGTAATTCAAGTCACAATGTGAAGACGGCAACAAAATACTAACCTAATAGCCTATCTTAACCCTTGTGTGGTGGTTTTGCTGTTTCAAATTTGTATTACACAAAAAAATGATGCAAGGAGGAATTTTTTCAACCTGAGACTCTGTGGCCTTGGCTTATTTTCTGTGCAGAACATGTAAAAAGAAAAATCATTGAGTTCACATGCTACAATGCCCCCAGACATCTATGTCCTTCATGCTATGTTGAGATCAATTTGACACACACCCACACACACACACACACACACACACACACACACACACACACATTTTGACTTGCATTGATTTTCTGGAGACTCTAACCTTAAAACTTTTCGCTTTTCGTCCCCATAATGAAGACAAGTCCCCATAATGTGATGAACTGATTTAGGTCCCCACAACATGAGTAAAACCTGGATCAAACACACAGACACACACACACACACACACACACACATGCACATCTGCTATATTGTTACAATCCAAACACAGAGTAGCATCTGCTCCTGCTTTCCTTCTCTTTTTATCCTCTGAAGTGTGGGAACCTGCACAATGTTATTCCAAAACTTTCTAAACATTGAACAGTTTCTCTCGCACTGTAGCTGTCACACCCGCACATCGGGGGAGGGAGCGAATAGATAAATAACTCTACAGCACAGTGTTTAGGTCACTTCAACTACAAACCTCCACTAGCATTGTGAGCTCAGAGGCCTCAGAGCTGATATCAGAAGAGACTGAGACACATAGATGGGTTAGGTATGTTATTAGGGATACAGAAGCACTGTATTTGATCAACAGTGATTAAATCAGTGTACATTTCATGCATATTTTGTGTTTCTATTTGCTATGAATCATCTGCATTTACAAATTAATTATTAGAGCCTTTTTTGAGAGATGTAGTTCATAGCAAGTGACAAAAGCAATCTACGTTTGGTTGTCAAGTTTCTCCTGTTGTTGATTTGTTTTATAGTAAGATTGAGGTGAAAATTAATTGACAATATTAAATCGAAAATATTAAACATCAATAAAAACATTTTTTCATTTCAATTGTTCCTGGATAAACATGTCTTAATTTCAGTGAATTTTTTAACATTAATTTTTCTACATACAAAACAAACAACACTTCGTTGTTAAATGTGATCCAGCAGAGATTAATCACAAACATTTATAATATATGTTTATTTATATTGTTTGGAATAGTCTAAAGATTTTATTTATGTTGCTTTTAAAACCCCCAAAGAGACCAAAAGGTGAAGAAGGGTTAAACAATGTCCTCCACAGGCTTCAATGCTGACGTGTATAAAACAAATCCATCAGCTAAAAGCCACATTAAAAGGTGTTCTATAATCTATGCTATGAAATGTTTGTTTGGACAGTGTAAAGTAGGCTCATTATTTCTATTTCTGTCGTTCTCCTCCAACTCACTTATCCTGAACATGTAGGTGTGAAAATAAGTTCTCACACTTTCATTTTTTCTGGAGTTTCACCAGCACTTGTTGCTCATGTTGCTCAGTCGTTATTTCAAATGAATGAATAAATTGGATGGAATGGCATGAAGTGGCTTGACATGTATCCAATGTAACCACATTTCTAGTTTATTTCTGGTTGAGAACCAAAACTAATACAATTTGTATAGCATTAACAATATTAGGGAAAAAGTAATGAAATATACCAAGCTGAGAGTCATTTTAATTGGAAAAAATTAAGAAAATTTGCCAAAATGTCACTGCCCCTCAGAGTGAGGACTGCAATATTTTCTTGCCTTCCTGTTCTTGTCCTTGCTTTCCTCCAATAGTGTCTTACTAACCCCAACTTAGATGTATATTCATTATTTGTCCAAGTGACATTGTGATAGTCAAATAAAAAGCATCATAGGTGAATATGACTGACCCATTTGCAGTTGACTAAAGTCTGTCTGTAGTAAGTGAAAATACATTCTTGGAAAGTCTGGGTAACCTCACATCCAGCTGAAAATTTAAGTCATGGCTGCAGTTTGTTCACAACCCAGAAAGCCCTGCACGTCCCTCAGTGTCGGCCGCCAGTCACACATCCACACAGTGAGTGTCAAGGATGTGTTGCCACGGAAACAAAGCAGTGCAGGAGGAGGAGGAGAAGGAGGAGGAGGAGGTGGAAACTCAAAGGACTACGGCTTCCCGGCAGCAGAGTAGAAACTCAAATGCACCGTCACGCTAACGTTTCCCTGCATGCTCCAGCCTTCAAAGTTCAGGCTGTTACCTCTGGGGTCCACATCGAGAAACGTCTTCCTCACGCAACTTTAACTGTTAATGTGAGCAGACGGCGGGTGATTTAGGAGGGGAAAGAAAAGAGACGAGCTGAGAGCCAGGTCAGATCAATAGCAAGAGCATAAAGAAGGAAACAACCTCATAGGCAGATAAACAGGAGCTCAGACTGTGACACAGAGCGACAGTGACAGACAAGAAGGAAAGTTCGCAGCCGTTCGGCTTCCTGCCGGCGCTCGACACCTCCCAGAGAGACGGGGAAGATCCTGTCAGCGGCGGAGGAGGGAGTCGTGTTTTAATTTTAGCACCAGTCTGATTAACGCTCTGCCTGGCTCATTGGCCTTTTTTACGACTCCGAGCTTCGTCCTGGTGACAGGCCTGTGGAGGTCAGACAGGCCGAGAGGCAGAGGGAGGCAAACTGTCAATCACTTCATCATTTCTGGGTTCGGAAAAAGGCAGATGGTGACTGAAAAAGGAGGGATGACACCGCGGGGAAAGAGAGTGAGAGAGAGAGTGAGATATGGATGGAGAGACGATGATACATACTGATACGGTGTCTTGTTTAACCTTACATTAATTCAATATTTATTTAGGGATTTATAAATGGTTAATAGACAGTAAATCAATATTTATGAGACGGCTAATGAATCCGTCAGGACATGATCAGCATTTTAATGCTACAGTGAGTCTGGAATCAAATCTGCCACAGTGCGGTGCAGAGAAGAGGAGTCTGAACCACAGGCTGCACTCACAGATGTGGAGGAAATGATCCATCCATTTTCTGCCACTAATCCGAGTCCAGGTCACTGTGGCAGCAGACCGAGCTGAGTAGCCCGGACCTGCTTCTTTTCCAGCCTTTCCTGGAGGATCCTGTGGCGATCCCAGGCGGCCACATGTGATGTGTAGTCTGTCCAGTGTGTTTGGAGTCTACCCTGGGGTCTCCTCCCAGCTGGAAAACCTTTAGAGGGAGGAATCCAGGAATTAGATGTCCACCTCAAGTGGCCTTTTTTTCCTCATGAAGGAGCAGCAGTTCTACTCTGATCTCTTTCCATATGTTTGGGCTCCACACCCAGGAACAGTGTGAAGCACTCTTGTATCTACAATCTCTTCCTTTCTGTTACTAAGTAGAGCTCATGATGAGGGGTTGGAAAGCAGATCTACTGGTAAACTGAGCGCTTTGCCTTCAAGGAAATGTTCAGGACATTTCTTCCAGCACGTGATTTGCCTGTTGATCTTTCGTTCCTTCTCACTCTGGTACGGTACCATGTTAGATTTAGCCACAAAAACTACTTCTGCTGCTGCTACTGCTACTACTACTATGTTTAGTAAAAGATCATGATTTGGGTTAAAATAAGTACTTCCTCAACATTAGAAGATTTTTGTTGAACGGTCGTGGATAATAGAAACAACATAAACTGCTACTTTCACATGGGAATCTAACACCGCTCTCCTGTGTCAGATCATGTGTTTTGTTGACTCAGAGGTGCAGAGGTGGACTTCGTCGCACTTTTCCCTTTGCTCCTGTCATAATTACAACAGCCACCAGATGTTTCCTAGCAACGGAAAGTAACTATGGGTCGTAATAACTTGCTGCACAGAAGACCTATGGGCTTGTTTCTTACAGGAGCACAGTCTCGACAAAATGCAAGCACTAGTCAATCATAATAGCTCTCCAAGCTAGGTAGATGAGTCACCACTGGGAAAGCAGGTTCAAGCAGTTTATTAAAGAGACTTATTGATTATTTCCTCAAAGCTGTCTGTGTTTATACTGAAACTGAGCAGGGCTGTATAAAGGTGGAAGGTGCTGTACAGACAACATGAAAGCGTCTTCTGTTTTGGATTCTCCAGCTGATTGCAGTAATTGTATTTAAATGGCCTGATAAAGATTACATGGAACCTCTGACCACTGGGCCCAAAACACATGTTTTTTAGGGTTCATGGCTAATCAGCAGCACACAAAGGTACATATTTATTGTTCAAACAAGTTTAACATGACATGATGTCATTATTTTATCAGGAAAAGTGTTTTTAATCAACATGTTTTAGCTCAAAGAACTATTTTATTTTAGGGAAAAAAGCAAAAATATCCTTTATCTCAGTTAGAAGCCAGGACTTTAGTTATTTGTTATCCTTCAAATCAAAAAAATGTTTTGACCTCTGTCACATTTTTAAGATAAAGTTTACCTCTTTTTTTTAAACAGAGACAAATGACTCTGCTGTATAAGAGTTTCTGTAATCTAAATTACATTTCAAAATCATGAAGCTTCCAAAGAAAGGATGAAAAATCAGATGCCAAATCAGTTTTTGAAACACAGAATCTCTCATCAATCTGCTCTGCGCTGAGTGTCTGTCCAAACACCATCTGAAACAAATAGAAGCAGCTTGACGTTACATCCAGTCGTCAGCGAGCATGTTGGCAGCCAAATCATCTGGGTTCCTGCTGGAATAAAAGCCTCATTGGTTCCACTGATGGAGGGAAAGCATATGTTCTGGTTTTATCTGAGCACAGATTTTCCACTTAACAATCACTCATTCTCGGCTCAGTGTGGACACTGGACTGAGCTCCAGTGCTCCATTCATTAAGTACATTAACGAAGCAATGCGATTAAAGTAAGTAATAACCAGTAATAAAAGTCATAAAAAATATTATTACAATGGTTTTATCCATGCATCAGGTGTGTCAGTGCACTGTGACATCACTGCTGGTGTTAGGTGACTCTTTAAAGAGAAATATATGAAAATGTAGGACTGCAACTACTGAAAAATGTGCTCATATGTGAAGTTATTGCATATAAATTACAGCAGCAGCAGTTTTGCACGTGTTATTCTACATGAAACCGTCAAATCATCCCTTAAATTAAAGAAGGCAAGAAGGAGGTTCTGTGTCCTCTGCTTCACCCTGAGGAAGAAAAATCACAATCTGTATGTGCAGGTTTTGTAATGTCCCAGATTGTCTTTGCTACATGGACTGGAAACTGAATTTCAGCCATGTCGGTAAATAACTGTGAGGTCACCTAAGGAAACGAAGTCATCTCCCGCAAATGGACAATACGGCTTCATATCATTCTTTGGAGGTTTTGATACATTTTGCACATTTTGCCACCCCTCCATTCTCTGTTTTAAACTAATAATTCCCTTACTTATAAACATGTTTGTCATTAGCTCCAAGACATTACCTGTTAGAAAACACAGAAACAATGAAAAGACATTTCAGTCATTTTGGAGAGGTTTCAGATTGATTTGGTACACAAAAGAATGTATATAATTGCACTACTAATTACCCTGTAAAACCTGTTGACAAGTAACTAGAAAATACAAAACTGTTTAATTCATATCTTATATCATATATATCGTCACCAAAATAATTCAAATATGTAATTATTTTCCTGAAAAGTGGATTCAATGTCACATTTTCATGGAGATGAATAATTCCAGTCATTTTTACCTAAACATTTAATACTACACTAAGTGTCTTCTGTAATTTAATGAAGCGATGGTTCTTTGATGTTGGCATGAGAAGCATTAAGAAGCATTAAGCATTAAATTGTGTTTGTAAGATCAGGTGGAAATAAGCCCAAACCTGTGACTGCAGCAAGAGGGAAATATCAGTGTACTTGTCTGGGGATGGGGTTGATTTATCAAATACGCCTTTATACAGCTTTAACCCCCCCCCCCCACCCCCACCCCCCCACAGCCAGTTTACTGATCATAATCATACACAGTTTAAAACTTCACTACATACACAATAGTTATAAGAAGCTAACTTCACAAAAATGAATCTGTGAAAAAGCAGGAAGTCCTCATATTTTTTAAAACCTGAGCCAACAAATGTAAAAATCAGCCAGCAGCACACTCCTCCTCCTCTTCCTCCTCCTCCTCTTCCTCCTCCTCCTCCACAGTGTGAGACCTGTTGGGGCTGTTCTGTGTTTCCTATGTTTCATCTCCACAGACGCTCGCTCCCCTTAGAGGTTCAGTCCTCCTCTCTGTCGGTGTTAGCCTGTAGAGGAGCCGAGGCAACAGAGGAGCCCGAACCTCAGACAGTCGGAGGTGTGAACGATCCCACGGGAGACAAACCTTCTGTTCATCGCTCTGCTCTCCTGTTTCTCATCTTCCTCCTCCTCACTCGCTCTCCGTCCGTCTGTGCTCTGTGTTTTATTTCTCTGATTCCCTTAATCTCTCTTTTTCATTCCTTCTCTCCTCTGCCAACCGTCTCTCTCTCTCTCTCTCTCTCTCTCTCTCTCTCTCTCTCCCCGTCTGCTGCAGTGGTGGAAAGTTACCAAGTGTGTTCATCCAAGTACTGTAGCAGCAGGATAATCACGCTGAATTGTTGTTTCATTTTCACTTCATTATTCAGCCCGACACCGTGTTCACGTCAGCTGATATCCGTTCGGGAAGAGGGGGCACTTTGCTACAAGCAATCAGCGCGTGACGTATCCATCCATTTGATCGTTTTCATCCGGCACAAAGCTGTTGCTAAGACCAGTTTACATTTGTCATAGCTGATTGAACAAATATGTCTAGCTCATATTTCTGTAAGTCAACAACATGAACATCCACACTTGTTCTGTGGCAGTTTCTCTGTCACTGTAACGGGAAAAGGACAAAACACCATCCTGTGGAGTATCTGTGGAGACATTCAGGAGGTCTAGAGCTAGGCTAACTGGAACAACAGTTGTCAGGAAGTTGTGAGAACATTTCGTACTTCAAGGTCCCATATTGTATAAAGTGAGGTTTCCATGTGTTGTGTGATTATAAAGCAGGTTTAGGTTCTATATAAATACTGTGAAAGTATCAAAGCGCTCAGTCCACAGAGAAATGCACACAGCCTGTATCGAACCCTAACTTTGTGATGTCACAACAAAGCAGTCACCAGTCTCGGCCATGCCCCCACCTGGACCCACCATCCAACCTTGCAGGATTTGGTTTCTCTGAGTGTTTACCTGAAATCTGCTCTATTTTTATCGGATCACTCAGAAAACAGTCAGCTCACCGACCTGTTGTTCTTAAAACCACAAATATATCTTCTTATGGATCCACACTTCAAATATAACACTGGAACACTGAAGTGTAAAATATTGAACTTAAATATATGAACTTGGGTGAAGAGTGAGGGGTTATTCTACGTGTGGTTGTGTGAGGTACTGATCTATAGTCAGTGTAATACCTGCAGTAGATTCAGATCAGTGTGATCCCAGTTTAGAGAAGCAGCGGGTTCACCAGCACAGAAGCTGCTGTTGATGGGGTCATCTGCAAAAATGTGTTTTAGCCACTTAAAAAAATTCCCACTGAAAAAAAACCCAATATCAATTTAAGTGTAGGCTTTATTCCTTTATTTTGAATATTTTCAACACTGTATTTTGCCATTGAACTTTGAAACTGCAGTTTGTGAACAGCTGAACTGCCGTATTCCTACACACAAGCGCAACTACGGCGCGCACTGTATTACTCCGCAGGTCAAGCTGTTTGAGACAGACAGAGCTAAGCATTGTTATGCTTAATATACGGACTGTAGGTAACGACTTCACACAACCCCATGTCAAATAACCTGAACTATCACTTTAACAAAACTCAAAAGATTTGAAAGTTGTTTTTTTTTACTGGCTCTTACCTTCCAGGAAGTCTGTGGTTTGTATTCATGTGTTATGAGATTCGACTTTGCAAAGACCTGAAAGATGCTCGTTTGTTCATCCATCACATTAAATGTTGTTTTGTTTTTGTTTTTGCTTTTGTTGCTGCAGTGTTATTGTATTTAGCTCAGTATCGCTCAGGAGTTCTGCTCATATTGGATGAAAATGAATTTGGTTCCCGTCCAAAGCCGATGTTCAAGAAACACTCTCTGCTCTGTATGCAGCAAAGTAGAAAATTAAGTAGTGGTAAGGCATATAACAGAGTTCCCCAGATGAATTTGAACTGCGGATGTTGCATCTTTGTGGTTCACTTTTACCTGGACGTTACCGTGGCGCCCGATGTTGGTTAACCAGGATCTTTCTGTAACTTTAACCCTGTTGTAATTTCCGATCACAGATACTGAACAAAGAAAACACTGAGAATGTGACTAACATCAGAATTCTCTTCTCCTCTAGCTTTTGTAAAAGACTTGAAATGTATGACACATGTAAGTCTGATGTGAGTATGTTGCTGTTCAGAATCTAAACTGTGGCTCCCATGGGCCCTTTTATCTGTACCTGGTGACTGCTTAAAGCTTATATTTGCTTTGTTCTCACCCCAAAGTGTTTCCATTAATGCAATTACACAGAAAGGAACAATTAGTATTTATGGTAAATTGGTTAAACCATGCAGGAACACTGATACAGCCCTTGGAATTAAAAAAAGGTTTTAAAGCTCCATTAACTGAATTTTTAGGTTGGCAGAGGAACTTCCAACAAGCGGACAGACTTACTAAAAAGTTGTTGCTAACATGTTAGCACACAGCTGCCAAACCCAGCAGTTACAGAGCAACAATGTAAAGAGGTGTTTGTGTGAAGTATTTCCTCTCTATTAGCTCTGTTTTTGGTCTCCACCAGCTCTGGAGGGAAATATCTGGCTCCTTAGCTGCTAAATGCTCCACTGTGTTCACCCGCTGGTTATTTAACCAAAACTAGGAGCTAAAAGCTGCAAAGTTGGTCATAATTCTCTGTGGGTTTGAGCAATATTCACATGAAAGAGAAGTTAGATTTATTTTATTTTTTTTTTTTTTAAGAACAAACTGATTTGTGCAGCTTTACACAGCAGTGTAGTCGGGTCCATGTTTTTTGTAGGGGTGCAGATTGAATGGAGATTTGAGTGTTTTCATAGCAAACCACTTCCTTTTTTATTGCTTTTGTTTGTATCTCATATCTTCCGTTATTAAAGAAAAAGCTTTCTCATTAAGGATTTATGAAACAACGCACGCTTCACTTCAAACCACTCACTTCCTGTCTCTCTCCTTGTTCACGGAGCTTCATCGGAGATAAACACAGCTGTTGTGGTGGTAATACAGGCTTTGTTCTGAGCTCAATCACTCTGAGCTCTCCTGCACATTTTCTGTTGTTTGTATCCAGAGAATGAAGTCATATCTTCACTGGATCGTTTGTTTCATCCATATTACTCCGTCTGCGGCGGCTCTGGATGAAGTCGGCCTCTTTTATTTTGTCTTTCCGTCTCGTTCTCTTTCCTCTACACTTTCACGACTGCCTTTTCTGCCCTCCCCACAAAATCTCTCTCTCTCTCTCTTGCATCATTCCACCAGCCTCTCTCTCTCTCTCTCTCTCTCTCTCTCTCTTTATATTGTTTGCTGAAGGTCAGTCTTTGACATTGGAGCATGTGCTCTCCATAAAATGAAAGATGGAGCCACAGAGAGCTTAGATTTGCTTGTCGGACTCTTTTTTTTTTTTCTTCCTCTCACACAGCCCGATCGCGACAGAATTATGTAAGAATTTAATTCCAATGTGAAATCAGAGCCTGTGCTGCTGTGAAAAGGCAGATGTCAGATTACATTCTATATATTTCTTAAGATGGGCAAATCCTATGAAAAGACCAATCTAACAATGAATGTATCCTTCTAACAAGTACTGATATTGTTTGCTATATTTGACTCACATACACTGTCATTCATGCCCCAAATACTCACTGGAGCTCCAAATGTGGATTCATCTGATGCCAGGAAGTACTGAGAGACGGACGGACTGGTTGGTTTGGGTCTGTATGTGGGATTTTTTTTATCCGGCCCATACTTGGGCCACATGCTTGTTTTCTTCTGGCCCAGTATACACCCTGCTCTGTGGCCTGAATCTTGCCCATATACAGTATGATTGTCAGATGCTACTTCCACATCTGGACCAATTCTGGCGCACACAGAAAATCTTCCAGCCAATACTGAAGGATAACAGCTGGAATCTGCGCAGATGTGGAGGTATATGGGCCAAAGACCGAGGCGTATGTTGGGCCAGAAGTTTCATTTTATCTGGGATGGCACCTTGGTAATCTGTTAAATACTTACAAACAATATACAATATATCTTAAACTGCTCCTCCTACTGGTCATGTGTGGAGGACAGATGAGCCGGCCAGCCACAGAAACAGGCAAAGAAGAAACAGCATACAGTTTCTGTTTCCATTCTGCACATTGTTTACAGCAAGAGAATCTGTTTCCATCTGTTTGGTCACAATATAACAACATTTCTACAAAGCTTAGTTTTCCCCGAACACAGCACAAGACCAAGCCCGATGTTTTTAGATTTAGTCCTGGTTTTGTTCTATCCTCTGCACGGCTTCATTCCCAACCAGGAGCGTTTCAGAAGTGTGACTTGATTTTATCCACTTGCTGATTTGTGATTTTTTCTGGTTGACATCTGGCCTGAGGCCATCAGTTAGGACGTTGATGTAGCGGTTTGAAATATGATCAGGAAGGTGTTTTATTTTGAAAACTGACTGCCATTCCTGTGTCTGACTTCCTGCCTGGTTCGATTTGCTCTGTGCATCTTAATGTGGCTTCCGTCAAAAACAGACTAGCGGAGCAGTGCAGCGAACTGCTCCTGTGGTGCCTCTTAAACGCTCTGTGGCGTGTCCTATGGAATCTTGTCTCGAGAGGCCACGCTCAGCTCTACCGTTACACACTTCGCAAGGCCATTTTGGAAAAGTCTGTTTTTTAGGGAATTAAAAACCCAGTTTTTTGCAGAGGCCAAAACTGAGAAAAAAAGATGTTTATGAATTCATGGCTAACATGTTTTTAACTGCTATTCCTTCATACTATAGATGTGAGCATGACTTTATTGTCACGTGTCGCAGTCTCTGCAGCAGCTGGAGGTGTGTGAGCCCGGTGGAGAGTCACGCATTAAGCTCCATGTACTCAAAAAATAAAGTAATGATAATCAGGCAATTAAAACAGACCTACAGTACATTGTAATGAAGTCGAATGATCATTTAAGGCTTCGGGCTTTTGTTCAGTGGTTTTTGGGTTTTAAAGCTCGTCTCTGCTGTTATTAAATTTTATGCTCAGA
This sequence comes from Seriola aureovittata, assembly GCF_021018895.1. Lineage (NCBI taxonomy): Eukaryota > Metazoa > Chordata > Actinopteri > Carangiformes > Carangidae > Seriola > Seriola aureovittata. The sequence goes on from NC_079379.1 coordinate 6,764,878, forward strand.
TGAGTGTTAGTGGGAGAGCTGCTCTCAAACTACTAACATAAAATTAAGAGGAAGAAATCTTAATTTCATTCATTCATTTTTCGTCCTGTTGTCGTGTCCTCTCCTCTTATTCCTCGTTTCCTTTCCTGTCATGTTTCCTCCTCTCCTCTCACCTTCCTCTCTCATTCACACTCACTCTGTCCTCCCCTCCCCCCGTTCTCTCTCACTTACAATAAATCCATCCACACCTCCACACATCTCCCTCTCTAATTGACCCTCTCTCTCTACCTCTCTCCCTGCTCTTTGTCCATCCTCCTCCTCCTACTCCTCCTCTTTCCTCCTCTATATTTGCTGACGGTGGAGTTTGTTGTTTTTCCCCGCTGGCTCGCCTCTGGAGTTTTCACCCCGGCAGTCCGACTCTCTTGGGTGCAGAGGAGACCCAGGGGTCAATCTGTCACCTTCACACTGCTGCAGCTGCCCTCCATGCATCCATTCATCCATCACTCTGTCCATCCATCTGTTCTCACCCTTTCTTTATAATGTTTCTCCTTCACTTCTTGTGTTTTTCTGCCTCCTGTATCATCTGGAAGAATCAAAAACATACACGAAACAACAGAAATGTATCTTAAAATGCATCAAATATGATGTTTGTTTGTCAGGTACAAATCCGGAAGTGGTGAGATGTTGTTATAGGACCAGAAAACCTCTTAGAGAGGAGCTTGGGTCAACGCAGTATCTGAATTTGTCATTGGAAACCATGGTTCACACCCGTTTTCCTGAAGACAATCAATGGTGGCTTCTTCTAAACACGATCTGAAATGAAATACTTCATTCATCCTTTCATCATCATCATCCTCACTGTAACCTGCCTTACTTACATGACCTGAGTGATTTCCTCTGACAGCGAATTAATCACACTCTCTCTCACACAACCTGGAATCCATTTCTGTGTGAACACGTGTTGGTCTTTAAACCCTGGGAGGACCCTGCCGCAGTTGTGGTATACAGGGACACTTCAGATAAATGTTGTTTAGCCAGTGTGCTGTTGTGTTTGAGAAGAGCATTTGAGCTTTTTGTGCTGAAGCTCGGTTACAGATCTCAGCTCGAGTCGCACTGAGACAAATGTCAGCAGGTTTATCAGGTTTATTCCACTTGACATTTGAAGTGGTTCGGAGAGTTTTCAGAGTCTCCTCAGTGTGTCTGTCTCGCGGTGACGACTGCCGATTATTGGATGTTGTGTTGTGATGTTGGGGGTTGTGGGGTGACTTTTCAGTTCAGTTCAACGTGATGACACGCTGTACTCTATGGATGTACATACAGCTATGAAACACTGACGAACAAATGTGAAGTCAGCATTTTACCTGCTGCAGAGCTGGAACAATCACCCTTGACATTTAACATATCTCTTTTCTTTCATCTATTTGTAGACAAACGAGTTCACAAGCAGTAAACAAGACATTTATTACAGGACAACTGAAAAAAGCCTTTATTCAAATTTCCACTTTTGTATTTGATCATTATTTAGTAAGAGGCTCCTGTTTTCTGATCTGCTCCTGTTTTAATTTGATGTTGATACAGTCTTATCACTCTCAATTTTTACTTGTCATCTTTCTATAGCTCCAGCTCCCAACAGTACAACAACAGATTCAGAGCTCAGTTTCTAAAAACACAGGAGGTGCAGGACTTCAAGGCTACGTAAATACTGCTACGTCTTAGTTTTAAATGCATCACTTTTTCTACATTTACACTATTCTCGAGTTCTCGAGCACCTAAAACAGAAGCTGTGTCCGAAATCACTCACTATTCCTTATACACTAAATAGGGAGTTTGCCATTTTGTAGCACTGTCCGAATGTATAGTGAGAATTATTATATCCTATATAGTGGGCAGATAGTATCCCACAATGCATCGTGAAAAGACAGATGGTCACTAACCAAGCAATAAACACCATCCTGAATTGTGCTTACGCTGAAAGACAGAAAAAATGGTGCAGAGAAAATTAATGAGAAGTGTCCAGAGATGTTTTTTAATTTTGTCCGATGACGCTGCTGGACCAGTTTTAGTGTGAAAACTCCCAGGTTGTGTTGTAGTCTGGACGGACTGAAATGGAAACCTCTGGAAACGATGACCTACTGTAGATGTTCCTCCATTGGATCTTATCAGCCTCGACTACCAGTGGTGAATACAACATGGATAATGAATTACTAATAATAAAGTGTCACTGACCTTGTTTGTCTTTGCTTGCAGCTGTTGTGGAGTTAAAGTCTGTATTTTAATGCTACAACTGCATACTGACTGTATGCATTTTCAGGTGTGTTAGTATAGATGGAGATCGTTTCTGATACGGTTGTCTGGATGGAGATCGGTTCTGTTTTAAAACAGTATTTTAAAAAGAAAACATATTAATGTGGATGTAGCCTGACAGGAGGCCCAGAAACTTTGCAGATCACAGAACCCATCTGCGCTTTGCCTTGAGATGCAGGAAACAGTTTTTTTTTCAACAGGTTTCACCATGAAAGGCCACAACAATTGAATTACTCACATGTGAGTCGTTGACTCAACGCCGTGAACACTTGAGAGTCTTTGAGCCTCTCCACGTGCTAACGACCTCACAAGAGGTTAAATGCATGGGACTCCACCAGTCAGTTAGAATTGAAGATGCCTTTTAGATCAGAGATTAAGCATCCTGAAGATCCTTAAGAAAAAGCTCTTTGAAATACCATCACCTTAAAACAACACAAGGGGCTGCATTGGTCGTGTGTTGTTTAAGGTACCGGTGAAACATTACATCTGATCCAGGAACAGATTTAAGACTATAAAGGTTTATTAGATGTCGAAACATTGTAATGGTCACAGACAGGATTTTTACAGATCTGGAAAGTTATCATGGCAGCAATTATTCTATTTTTCATGACGAGTGTGAGGTAAACAGTAGAAATACTTCATGTTACATGTGTTGTTTTGCTGGAGCGCCCTGTGTTCACTCCCCTGATGCAGTGACAGAATGGCTGCATTTGTTCAAGTATGGATAAAGACCTACTGAAAGTGGTTCAACACAAAGTTCATTCAGTAATTTATGAGTCAATGAATTTATTATTTATACTAAACTCTGACTCTTAAACACAAGTGTGTGTGTATCAATACTCAGCCGTCTAGTTTTATTCTCTTGTGCACTTTGTGTGTAATCTCTATATAGCTTTACAGAGGGCAGACAGTATAGAGCTATGGCTGGGAAGGGAGTACAATCAATAAATCAATGTATTTAGTCAGTCTGCTGTTTACTAACCTGCCCAGGATGGAACAAAGTACATAAACAGTGAGCACCAGACGCATCTTAAAGCAAGCAGCAGAACTTCCACGTTCATCCCTTGCACATCCAATATTCATCAATTTAAACGACTCATTCAATCATTTCAATTGATAAAAACTTGGAAGAGTAAGAAGAAAAAGAAAAAAATGACAACGTGCCAGTATTGAAGCTTTTAGTTAAACATCTCTGAAAATCTTTTCCTCGTTGTTTTTCTTCGCTGCATCCGTCTCCTCTGTCGATACCTCCCACTGCTGTTTCTAAATTATCTGATGAATAATGTGCCATGAAACTCTTTAGGTTGTCGATAACTGTCTCGGCGCCGGTGCCACCAAGACGGATTCCTCTGCTTTTCTCCTGCTGCTGAGTGATGAGCTTTAGATAATGTTTTACTCTTTTCTCCTGGAAAATGGATAAATAACCTTCACGCAGCAGGTAGCCGACCTCTTCATTGTTCCTCTTCCCATCAGCTCTTTTACTTTCTTCTTTTGATCCTGTGCCTCCTCCTTTCTCGTCAATGCTTCATCCCACATCATCTCCAATCCCTTTCTCCATCATCATCATCATTATCATCATCATCATCATCATCCCTGCATCTTTGCCTCCTCAGCAGTTGCACAAGGCCTATAAAACTCAGCCAGTTATGACTCAGACCGATGTACATTTGCATACAACCTCGCAGTCACTCCTCTGTTTAGTCTTGTTTTATTCATAAATGTGAGTGAACTGCGACGTGGAGGCATGTTGTGGTAATTAAATGCAAATGTGAGTATAAATGAGTAATTACACACACTCATTGTTGCCTGGCTTGCAGTTAAGCAGGATCATCAGAATCAGATTTAATTAATTCTGCAGGTCCAGCACTGGTGACACTGGTGTGTCATGTTAATACTGGGACACTACAGGGACATCAGGGGCTCACTGTGCATCAGTACGGCAGAGATTTAAGCTGTGAATATTCTGTGTTTTTCTGGAAATCCTTAAAAAAATTTTAGACTTGGAAAAGGAAATGTTGTAGAATTTAATAGGATGTTTCTGAAATGTCCTGAAAACCAATGAGTTGTCTTGAAAGAAACCAAGTATATTGCTGGAATGCATCAGGATTTCAGCTAGATTTACTCGTGAAATGAAAACTGAAGTTAGAAGCTAAGCATAGAGGTTTTTCTGTGGAGGGAAAGCCCAACCTCACACTCGTTGGGCAAGACTGGCAACTTTCTTTTTTCTTTTTCTTTTTTTTTTTTTTTTAAGAATTCTTTTGGGCTTTGGGCATTTTAAAAGATCAGCAACCAACAAGAAAACCTCAACACTCAACGCAGTCTGACCAATGATGTAACTTCATCGCTCAGGCAGTCAGCGACATTCTCGATCATAGGCCTGGCTCCACTGTTGTGGTACAGCCAAAAAGAAAATGACACCAGATTGCTGCATCAATTTTACCAGGTCTATTCTCTTATGCCATAAGAGCGTAATGTACACTAAAAGGATGTGCTGATATTGAGTAGAAAAAAATTATTACGACAGAAGAAAACATGGATCTGAGAGAATTGAAGTATTTAAATCAATATACAAATAAATTATTACCTTCAGTGTCTAATAATTGGCCGAGTGCAGGAGCTCCACAGGCAGCGGGAAGACTTTACTGTCTCTGAACCTGATACAGGAATGAATCAGATGAGTCCTTCAGCTTCCATACACAAAGTGCTGATGGTCCAGCAGCACCATCAAACTTGAAATCTGTTTGAAAGAATTGTTTGTTCCTTTTGTTGCCAGCACTTGTGTAATCAGAGGATTGGCTTCTTCCTTTTGAACAACATTCCCCCAAAATCTCAGGTTGCCATTGTAATCCGCACCTCGGAACAAACTGAGTCCACCTCAACAAGGTGGTTTGAAGACAGTTCCAGTCAAAAAACAAGGCACCCGCACAAAAACAAAAACATGTACGTGCAGATGTAATTCTTTCATCGTTGGCAAGCAAACAGAATGAAATCAAATGCGTTGTTAATATATGAGCAGAGAATAATATTAAACCTGAACACATTTTCTTCCGTGTACTTTATTTGCATAGGAGCGCTTGCTTTTAACTTCTTTGCAGACTGTATGGGCAGTATAAGACAAGCTTGCGTGGCTTTGTCCACCTGTACACTCTTCTTCACTTGTGAACAGTGGAGATTAAAAGCCTCAAAATGTTGATGCAAAAACTCCTCAAGCAGAGCACGGGTCAGAGCAGCGGCGAAGGATGAAACCCAAGACGAACAGCCTCAGAGAAGCCACATCAAGAGAAAGGAATAACTAGAGGAGAGATCACCTTTACTGAGAAGGTTCATGTTTGTTGTTCATTGTCAGCCAGCAGCACATGTCAGAAAACAATGAACATGTTTCAGTGAAGTTCAGCTTTGGGCCAATGAAGGACTGAAAAGCTTTTGCTGTGAAACCAAAATTCTTTCAAAGGATTTATTACCTCCTGCTGTGATGTTTAGAAAACACTATTTTCACATTTTACTCACATATGTCTTTTTAAATTGTGCTGCGTTCGTGGAAACATGAGCTCTCTGAACGATTTCTACTAAACATAGTCTCTTTTTTCTGAACTGTTTTAATTACATATCGTTGACCCTTTAACCCTGTTGGTTGTAACCACAGTTTATCGTTGATGGAACGAAAACACAGACAGGAAGTTTCAGATGAATCTGACATAAAACAAACTGAAAAATGAAAGCAGATCCTCCTACGCTTCTCCCTCACTCTTGCCACTCCTCTGTCTTTCGCCAGCTTGTTTCCTGTCATTGTCTGTACTTCAGGCTAACATTATGTGCAGGAATCGAACCTCCCTCCTTTTTCCCTCGTCTTGCCTCCCCGCTGTTTTCGGAGGCAGAAATGTGTCGTGTGTCAGCGGCTGAATGAGAGGATTACCATGTCATTATAGTGGTTTGAGTCAGCAACACTCTGTGCTTCATGATGCCGCCGCTGCAAAACAAAATCTCCTTATCCCCTGAAGGGAGAGAAAGCTAATATCCTATATTTAGGTGAGCATTAAGGGCCATTACCCGACAGACAAAATGCGTTGTGCGGAGCTCTCCTCTTTTGTTGGGTGGAAGCCTTTTTTTTCCTTCCTTTATTGCATCTGAAAAGAAGTGGAGACATCATCCTTCAGACAAGCTCACAGCCAGCTCTGATGCTTCCACTCTTTGGCTGAAGGAGATTAGCTAACAGCAGGTCAGGCATGCAGCAGGAAAGTCAAATTTACGATATCACCCTGACACACTGCTGTGATGTTGGAGCTGCAGATGGAGGGAGGGTGGGGTGGGGTGGGGTGGGACAGTTTGGGGTTTTTGAAGATTAAAGGCATGTTTTCTAACCTTTTGTGTTGGGATATGTATTCATGTTGACCCAAGCGGCTTGGGTTCAGTTTAAAATGCTGGAGATGCTTTTGTCCTGCTGAGCTAAACCTCTAAAGCTGCTCTTCTTCTGCAGGGATTTCTGTTGACTGGCTGCAGCGAGAGCCAACACAGAAAATGTGTCATGTTTATATAGTGCAGTGTAGCGTCAGCATGCTGTGGTCGGATGAATCTGGCGTCCCAAGTTTATGTTAGGGGTTTCAATTATTAATTAGTTTAAGGTCCCATATTTTACACTTCTCCTGTGTTTTATTTGAAGTGTTGATCCATAACAAGATATATTTATGGTTTTTAAGAACCAAAAACCACCTCAATGTAGTTCTACATCTCCTATCTCTGGAGCTCTAGTGACAACACGTCGCTGAGACAATCAGAAAAGGGGAGGCTCTGAGCCTCTCTTCTGATTGGCTGACTGTTTTCTGAGTGATCCAATAAAAATATAGCAGATTTCAGGTAAAAACTCAGAGAAACCAAATCCTGCAAGGTTTGATGATGGGTCCAGGTGAGCGGGGCTGGGGGCATGGCTGAGGGCGGTGACTGCTTTCTTGTGACATCACAAAGTTACGGAAGTCCTGACGGCTCGTTTTAAAGCTCAGTTTCTGAATATAGGTGGTGTGCATTTCTCTGTGGACTAAGCATTTTTATACTTTCACAGTTTTAATATAGAACCTAGACTTGCTTTATAATCAAACAACACATGGACATCTACCTTTATAAAATATGGGACCTTTAACTCCCGGACCCCTGGTCGGCCTGTTTCCAGACCCATCCACGGACTTTCCTGCAGATTTTAGCCCTTGAATGATATTAAAAGCATCTCTTACTCAGTGGAGCCCTGCATTGTTTTTTGTGTCGTGTTTTTGCATCGCTCAAACTTCCTCTCCTCCGTCTCTTCATCATCCACAAACACGGCCTCATACGTCTTCAGGAATATTTGTTTGTTTGCTGCCTCTCTGACCGCCGCTGTCTTCACTTGTGAAGCTGATGAACCGGGACTTTAAAGCCTCCTGCTCTGCTGCTCTTCGCTGTAAGTCGCCGTGAATGAGTGTCAGCTAAATGCCTCCAATGTAAAATGAGATGGGATTGAAAGCAGTTAATGGAGTTGCGGCTGTGATTAGCCCTCGGAGCTGCTGCAGTGAACTGCGGCGGCGGTTGGTATCAGCGGGGTCCCGTCGGCTCTGCTTGCTAGCTGACATGAGAGCACTTCCTGCAGGAAAAGCCCCTAATTAATTGTTATCATCGGTTGTTTATTTCCACCTGCAGCCATCTCTCATTTCCTGTCTTCGCTCAACATCACGTCTCTTTCTGCCCAATTTTCTGTCACTCAGATTGTTGCCTTCTTTTTTCATTTCTCACTCTCCTGTTTACAACCTTCTCCTTCTGCCTCTTTCTCTCTTTAATCTCATTTTCAGTTTTTCTGCCTTTCTTCATCCCTTCCACTCGATGTCCTATTTTCTGTCACTCTTTCTCTTCTGCTCTCCATCATTTTCCTCCTCTCTGTTGAATTCATTTGCTCTGTCGCCATGATTGTTGGCAAACAGCAGGTCGGTGTGCAGCTTCATTTTAGAGGAATAAACTCTCAGGAAGTAGTGTTTGTTTCGAGGGCAGGAATCTGAAATTTGGCACTTGAAAAATGAAAAAACAAAAAAGATCTTCAAATTTCAAGTACCCCTGGTTCAAGATCTCCATTAGTCCATTAACTCGGTTTCTCACATGCAATTTGGGAAAGATTTACTTTTAGCACAAGGTTAAAGAAAAAATTCCACATTTTGGTGCTAATGGTTTCTTCTCAAGAGCCAGACGAGGAGATCGATATCAGTTTACTCTCCTCTCTCTCTCTACAAGAATGCAAATAAGTGTTTATTTTCCTCGTAGCATCAAACTCCAAAGTAACAAAAGCTGCAGCACCAGAGGGATGTACTGCACACGACCAGGTTGTATTCTGTTACCCCACAGTTATTGTACTACTTTTTTATTCACTTTGCAGTTAAGAGAAAAATGGGGAGGTTTATCTCGTCTCATCACTGATTTCGTTCACTGTGATAGAGAGGAGAGTCACCCATGTGTTTCTGAAGGTTGGTTTTGAAGCTCAGAGTGAGCTTCTCTGCTGTTGCCATCTTGGCAGTGCCTGACTCCGCCTAACTCCCGGCTAATCCAAAAATGGGCAAAGAGGTGGGGCGTGTGTGGAGCCGAGACTTCTGTGCATGCCGGTTTGTGGCGAGCATACGTTCACCCACCTGTCACTCAAAGCCACGCCCTCAGTTATGCAGAACTTTGAGCCTTAATATAATATATAAACAGTTGTCATGAAGGAGGAAATTAGCTGTAGAGACCAAAACATTTTTTTGTACCAGGCTGTAAACATGTTTATTTCTCCTGTAAAGTTGGACATTTCAACATGGGAGTCTCTGGAGACTGGCTCACTTTTGAAGCCAGCCTCCAGTGGCCATTAGAGGAACTGCAGTCTTATAGCGCTTCACTGTTGGCTTCATCTTTGAGCCACGGGGCTTGATGCTTGGTCTGTAGTGATGATGGCTGCAAGAAAGAAAGATAATGGAGTCTTTTCTCAGGCATCAGAAACTTCATACAGGTTCATGTTAGTGGAGGTGCACATCAGAAACAGCAGCAGCACCGTGAGCTATGCTGTTTAACTCAGACTTACTGCATAAATCCACCTTTACTTTCATACAGACAGTCCCACGGAAATGAAAGCTGGAAGCTGGAATTTGCATTCATCTGTATGTATAGGCACATCGCCGCCAGAACCCAAGTCATTCACATTCAAATGTATTTATAGAGTGCAGTTTGAAGTGCTTTATGTAAGAAAACAAAATAAAACAGCAAAAATGTGGTTATACATAGAAACATCTATACACACACACATACACACGGTGTGTTCATTTAGGAAAAAGCTCGATGGAAAAGGCTTAAGTTTGGTTTTAAAAGGAACGCACTTTTGGAACAGGTCTGAGATCACCATTACAACTGTTCCAGTATTAAGATTCATAAATACTAAAATGGTTTTAATTGTTCTGTCTGTCATTTCCATACTGGTCTTGCATAAACCGCTTCCTGAAGCAATGTCAGTGTAAGAGATGGAGGACAAAATCCACAGTCCTTGTTCTGTGCAAAAAATACATTGTGTTTCCGCACTGTTTCTTCACTGAGCTGCTGCAGGGGGACAGGAACACAAAGAGGTAATCCTGTATAAAAAGACTTGAACTTTGGAAGATACCTGCTCGGTTTGTTGTAGTCAGACTGCTGAAGCTTCATAGCAGCTCGCAGCAAAATTACTTGAGGATGGGATATTTGTCCCAGCGTGGAGGGGAGGAACAGTTCCAGGAAACCAATAATCCTATCAGTTTACATATGAGTATTGTGTTATGACAGATGTCAGAAAATATTTTGCCATGCAACTTGTTTTGGATTCTGCATCTGTTGGCCACTACAGGATGTGCATTTTAAAATGAAATGATATTATTGGCTGGACCACAAGAGTTGGGGCCAGCCCTATAAACACGAATGTCCCTGACTGACCGACCGACTGAGTGAGTGAGTGAGTGATCAAGTTACACCATTAGTCAGCTGAATACCACGACTGACTCATGAAGCCTTTATTTACTTCAGCTCCAGAACAGCCTTTATTTCCAGTTCCCTCTGTTTGATATGTATAATACGTTATACCAGTATTTAACAACAGAGCCTTGTTTTCAGTTGCTCCCGTTTGCCGTGTTAAAGCTACTGCATTAGGCATTAATACAAACTCACCGCCTTCTGTAACCTTTTCAAATTAAAAGAGCACCGACACCCATAACTTATTAACAGAGCTTTTATTGCTGTGCTGCAGTAAATGTACTGTCTCGTTGTTTACATGCTATCCAGATCCTATAATTTCTTTAGCTTAACAGTTAGCAATGAACCCCCCCAACACACACACACACACACACACAACACACACACACACACACACACACACACACACACACTCTCCTGCTCTCTCTGCTCGTCTGTCTTATGTTTATTTATTCCTCTGCCCCCTTTAGTAATAATGATACATGTAATAAATGTAGTTTATTTTGTGGCTCAGTGAATTGGCAGCACTTCTCCTCTTCCCTGCAGCTGGTAGTAAGTGGTAAGCTGTTATAAGAGGTGTAGCCCTAAGCATATGATTCGCACCCATGCAGCCACAGCTATGTATTCAAAGCCATGAGGTTGTGCGGGACACGTCCACTGTGTACACCTCTGAGTTGGAATCTGTCCCTTTAGTCTATACTTGGAGAAACTCTTTGGCTCTATCAAGTGCAGTTATTGCTGCTTCTCTAACACATTTGTGTACGACTGCCGCTGCTGTTTGCCAGCAATCAGTTTCCACACTGACACTGTGGAGAGACGAAACATACAGCTCACAGCAACAGATCATAATCAGTACGTATTATAGTACCTCGAAAACAGTTAGACCGTCATTATCACCTTCATCGGTATCACTTATCAGAGGAACTCTCCCTCTCCTCGTCTCTCTGCTCTCTCATCAGCGGCTTTTATCTTTGACTTCATCTCTCGGCATCGGCAGGTCGTGTCTCGCTCTCTGCCACCGAGCTCGTCCCGATCGACTCCAGCCAATTTAAAATCCATTTGGGAATCTCATTTAAATTCATGTGGGACGCCTCATTGGCGGGGCGGCGATAAACATTTAGCGCGGGGCGGGTTAAACAAACCCAGGACGTGCTCTGGGAGGGGCGGGAGGAACATAAGTGTCCACGCAGAGATGAAAAGATGAAGCAATTGCATGATGGGATTGAACAGCGTTGGCGGGGGATCTGCCACTCTCTGTTGTTGTTGTTGTTGCTTGGAGATGTTCAGTGCAAACATGCAAAACACACACACACACACACACACACAAACACACGCACACACGCATGCATAGAAACAGGAGCTAATGAAAAAACCTCGCTTCAGTGTCTCTAATCTACTTTGAAGATTTGGACTGGTTTCGTCATGCTCCCTCACTCAGCCATTTTAAATCTCTCTCTCTCTCTCTCTGCAACGTGTGATCGTCTCTTCTTCTCTCACGCTCACTTTTGTTCTCTAATATTTTCTGTCCAGCTTCCGCCTTTTTCTCTCCCTCCCTCCTCTGCCTCTTTGTGTCTCCCTTTTTCCTGTCCGCTCATGTTCTTTCCCTCTCCTCCCCGGTTTTTCTCATTTATTTATCCTTTCTCTGGTTTCTCTTCCTCTCTTCTTTTTCCTGTTTCTCATATTTTCTTTCTCTCTCTCTCTCTCTCTCTCTGTCTTTCTCTTCACCTCCCTTGTTTTCTCTCAGACTACATTCACACCCATCTGACTAGTTTGTGTTGCAGCGGCCTGCCTCCACTCCAGCCTTCAAGATCTTCATTCAGAAAAACCACAGAGTCTCTTCTTCTTTGTCTCTTTTAGTCGGCGTTGGTTTCAGCAGTGTGACAAGGGTTATAATGAAGCTGAGCTTATGATTGTGTTATTCATGTGCTTATTGGATTTATTGCTCACATGTTCATATTTCTCTATATGTGCAGTCAGTCTAGATCTGAGGTCACTAACAGGTGGACCGTGGTCTGGATCTGGGACTCCGTCCTGTCCATGCCCAGAATTATAACCTATAAATTAATGAGAATTATTAAATTTTGACGGAGCGTTTCTATTTTGACCGCCTCAGCTTTTCTAGCCTTTTACGACACTGGTCACGTGATACTGCTCAGCCAATCACTGCGACTCGGGTCAGTGAGATTGCACGCACACGGGAGAGAAACCATGAGAGACACTAGTCAGAGAGAAAGGTGGGGAAAGTGGTGGAGTGGGATATGAGAGGGAAAGAAAAAGAGAAGGAGGTGTTAGCTGACCCTGCTTTTCTTTCTTCCACGTCCCTGTTTTTTTTTTTTTTTTTGGTTTGGAAATAACTGTACAGTCGCCACAGTGATGCCATCGTTGCTATGACGCTTGCCACTGCTTTGGCACGTTTTTCTCATGCGCCTCAATCGTTTTCAATCAAGAAATCATTTCACAAAATGATCAAAGATACACTTAAAAGAAAACAGCTGTATTGTGTGATCTCCTATACTGAGCGTTCAAAATCTTTTGATTCTAGTTCTGATGTCCAACTTTAAAACTTGTGTTGGGGTGAATCAGTCTATTCTAAAGGTGTGTGTGTGTGTGTGTGTGTGTGTGTGTGTGTGTGTGTGTGTGTGTGTGTGTGTGTGTTGAAGGTGTTGGACTCCAGACTGTGTGTGTCCGGTCAGGTTCTAACGCTGGCCTCAATATGGATGATTTAGATGATTCAGATTCAGTAATAATCCATTTATCATTCGTTTCTCGCCTTTAGTTCTGGTTGTTGTTTTGGGGACTGTTCTCTCTTGCTTGCGTGACTTTTATTTTGACAGCATGCTTCATGTTAGCGCTTAAACTAATCTAATTTACTGGATGTGAATAACGAGCCAGATTTCCCTTTAAACTCCTCACAGCTGATAATGTTGCTGCCTCTGCCTTTTACTGCGGCTAATAAATAAAATGACAAGATGCTGTGTACAGGGTGTTGCTGCGTCGCGTCGGCCAAGTTGTGTGTTTACAGAACAGCTGCTGCATGTCGACTGCATGTCCGAATGTTTCATTACAGGCTGTGTCGGTAATAAATGATGCTGTGAATGTGCGGCAGCGGTTCAATCCAACCGTGAAAATCAGGGGCTTCGTGTGCAACATGGGGAAGATTAAGATGTGATACCCGCTGCAGACTGAGCGCTTAATGACTCCTCCTGTCCCGCAGGTGGCGGTACAGGCAGCCAGCAGACCATTCTCCATGAGGAGCAGTGGAAGATGCCGGCTCTGCCAGCACTGCTGCTGTCGATTTACGTCGCCGTCCTGCTGCTGACCATGGCACCGCTCTCCTTCAGCCAGGCCAACACCCTCTCTGCCGTCCGGATGGGTGAGTCCCGTCACTGGGGTTAAGTCCCTACATTCTCTCTCTGGTCCTGCTAACACCTGAAAGTTTCAGAGGTCTTACCTGTTTACCTCCAAGTTCCTGTGATGATACTGGAATACTGGATCAATTCCCAATCATTTCCATATATCTTTTTTTCTGTAATGGTTTTATTTTTGACACTTTAAGTACATTTTTGCCTCAGTAGGATTTTGAATGCAGAACTACTTGTATTGGAGTATTTTTACAATGATATACTGAAACATTTACTTTTGAAATGGATGTGGAACTGCGGCAAGCAGTGACCCGCTGGTGAGTCATGTTATGTGAAGTCTTAAAAATGTGTGTTTTCACTTCAAATACAAGACAATCTAAAGAATAAGAATGACTTGCAGTAAGGTTTATCCTCTTCCTAATAATAATAGCAGTGCACACAGGGGAAACCTGTGCAGAGTCTGGTCCAGCCAGGGTTTGATTGCGTGACCTTTTCAGTGGAGAGCATTTGCGCTAACCGTGAAGCCACCATGCTAACTGATTCCCACGCTAATGTCAGCCAGCTGGTCGGTGCACCAGACTGAAACGTCCCAGCAATTGTTGGATGGACTGTCATGTCTGTCTCCGGAGGATGAATTCTATTAAAAACCCTGGTGAACCCCTGACTATTCATCTAACTACGCTTGTGTGTATCTGACACTTGTTATGTAGCTGTTAAAAAAGAGTTTTTATTTTTTGTATTTTAACAAAGTAGTGCCCCTTTGATATTTTGAGGACCTTACCCCCGCATGCTCCCAGTAGAAAGTATCGTTACAATCCGACTCTCTATGAAGAAAAACACCCACTCTGTTTCTTCTGCCTCTTTCTCCTGTGTGAATATGTGACCAGATAAAACCTTCTCCCTCTGTCGTTACTCCTCCATTCTGTTTGTTTTTGTCTCTCCTCTTCTTCCGCATCGTTTTGTTTCACCTCTCGCCTCCCACCTCTGCCTCTGTTTGCCATCTTGATTCCTCTCACACTACCTCTTCGCCGTGTTTGTCTTTCGATGAGCCCCTCGAGGCTTCCCTTTGTCCCCGCCGCTCTCTCTCTCGCTCGCTCCGTGTTTCCATCTCTTCTTCTTCTTCCCTCTTCCGTCCTCGTTTCGTTTCCGCCCCAGGTTGCATCATTTGCAAGTGCAAATAAACTACATCATGTAGTGTCTCTGCGACTTCCCTGCGTGACTCACAGCGAAGGCCTGAGCGCCGCTCCGCTATCGGCTCCTCATCACGCCCCGCGGAGGAAGATTAACTCCAATAACAGCAGAGACTTAACTTTGGAAGCGAAAGGTCAGCTCTCCCTTCGCAGCAGATAAGGGTTTTCTTCCTCCTCATCTCCCGGCGCCGACGGCCCCGCAGTTCAAATCCCTGTTGCTTTCATCACATGGGACTTAGGCAAAATCAGTAGGCACTTACGCCTACGCTGCCATGGCAACGGGGTCGTCTACCGATGTGTAATGACTCACCTTTCACTCTCCCATTAATAACATCTGACTGCGCCACACAAAGATGCACATGCACTCTTAGATTTGACACATGCAAACACACACACACACACACACGCAGGGGCACACACACACACACACTGCGAAGCCCGCACATGTTCCTTTCATGTCTGAGAAGTCGAGTGGCAGGAAATAACAGAGGTCACACTTTGACCTTCACAGATGAAACGATGGAGAAGAAAGAGTGAATTCAGAGATACAGAGAGAGCGAGGGCTCTGCCGTCTCTTATTTATTTATGAAGGAGAGAAATGCAAGAATTATATACAGTTCATCCACTTATTAACTTTTCTTATTTTCAACAAATCTCAATCCAGCTCTCATCTCATTGGAACCCATTCAAGACATGAATGTTTTAAAAACATCACAAATATAAAGCTTCATTTATAAAAAAAAAAGAAAAAGAAAAAAAGGTTCAGTAGAGGGAAATATATAAAGCATTTGTTGGGGACTATTTTCAGCAGCGGATGAAGCCACAGTTAGTGCTCTAGTGAAGATTTGTGGCAGCAGGATGATGTGTGTTTGTGGGAGTGGGTCAAAAAAACAAAATAGATCTAGTCCTAGAATCATTTAGAATGAGACTGAATCATCCTGGAAGTTTAGTTCATATTAAATAAAGAAAAGCCACATTGTGTGTGTGTAGAACCAGTCCAGTCAGTTGTAGAAGCCATGTATTCGATTTGTGTGATATTCCTCCAAGCGTGAAGTGTACGGTGAGGCCGAGGCTGTCCACAGAAAAGTTAAGGCTTAAACACAGGTGTTGCTCACTGTAACGGAGCAGCTGGCTGCTCGTAGACTCTTTGACACTCTTAGACACTTTGTGGATATTTTTTGGTTTAACTTTGTTCACAAATCTTATTGGAAGTCATGGACATTTCAGATTACGGACACAAGAAAAATAAACGCATCACGATGCAAAGCATTGGTAAGGACCGGATATCATTATCCCAAGGACTCCAAGACCCTCAAATACAAAATGTAAAACTCCTTTTAATGGGGGAAAAAAACAAAAACAAAAATCTGATTCGATTTTAATTTCTTCCTGTGCACATCACTGAAATGCATCATAAATTTCCTCATTAATTCCTGTTGTGAAAGAATCTTCAAAAATCCTGTTCACTATTGTACATATATGAAGAAAAACAACTGTCTGATATTTTTTACATTACAGAGATTAAATTCTGACCACTTGTCAAATCAAATACAAGAATTACATCATCAAGTGTTAAGATGTTTGGGTTGGGAGTAAAAGTTTGAATTTATTTATTTTTTTAATTTTTGATAAAACCAGAGTTATGATGCATTGTTTTTTTTTTTTTTATGTAGTCTTTATAATCATTTTAAATCTATACATTTCTCAAGGCAGTTTAGCATGCACTGTACATGAACTCACTAACTCGTGTAGATATGTGACAGGAAGGGTTGAATCCATTCACTGACTCTAGATACCTGAGAAGTCCTCTCTTAGTGAGCGCTGTTGAGCTGCCTGTGAGCAAGGCATTTGTCTGACAGCTGCTCATTGACTGACACAGCTGGCCTCCTTTAGGTAAATAAAGGTCAGAATTAACCCTCTTGCATAAAAAAAAAAAAATGAACAGACTGTTTAAATTCAGTCAGATGAACCATTTGACTGTGTTCAGGTGCATGGATGTCTAGTTTCAGCTGTTTTTCTCTCTTTAAGTGGTGGAAAATCTCATTTAGTTCCACTCCAACACACTCAGCTACGACCAAATTCTCAAGGTTTTTGATTCAGTGACCGAGAAATGAAAATGACTGTATGTACTGAGAACTGTATGGATACTGGAGGGTACAGTCATTTCCACTTCTTTTGTTCTACATGGAAATTCTACATGTTCCGCTTCTTCCTCGTGTCTGTCAGAATAAGAGAACCTGTCTCGGGAGGAACCAAACCATCACGAGTATCCTCTGCAACACGTGGGAAGTATCTCGGAGTTAAGAGTGTGTGTGCGTGTGTGTTCACGAGGGGTCTTATGCACCACTTTAGCCACATCATGTTTGTGTTTTTTTTTTTTTCCTCTTTCCAAGTAGTGAATCAGAATCAGGTTTATTGCAAAGTAGGTTTTCACATACAAGGAATTTTCTTTGATGTTTTTGTTCACAACAAGAAACACAGTGAGAAGAAAAAAAAATATATATAAAGAAAGATAAAGCAGAAGAAAATACTGCTGGACAGGTAGCTTAAATATGAATAGAAAAATCTTCAATAAAATACTGATAATAAAAAATGTGTAAATATATAAAAATGATACAAATATGTGCAATGTGCAATATTGTGCAATATGAATGGGTTACTCAATAGGAAGCAAGCTTGAGTTTACATTCTAACATACAAAGCTTTCCTGATCAATAATAGTACATTATTTTTTATTTTTTACTCAATATAGTAAAACATTTTTAAAAACAGCCAAAGAAATAAACTACATTCTAATAACAAAGAAGCAAACATCTGTGTATTTACAAAGACATCTGTACAAAATCCAGTGTTACTCCAGTCTGAGCCACTTTGTGTACTTCCTGTTTACAGAGCCTCGGCGGTGTAGGAGCTCAGCTCGCACACAGCTCGTGGACCATGAGGAGATATTCACTGAATGTGATAAAAGTGTATTGGATAAGAATCACTTTCTCCACCTTTTGACCTGTAATTATAACCAGCACTTCACATGAAAACCCATCAAATCGCCGTCGCTGCCACGCTGACAAAACCACCCAGACGAGGTCAGAGACGGCGACTGTAATAAGAGGAACTTTGTGTGTTTGTGTTGCAGGTCTGTGGCCTGAGCCGCCACGCCAGCTCGCGGGTCAATACGTCCCCAGTTACTCTGCCAATGAGTACGATTCATACAGTCATAACTTGCACAAAGATGAAAGTTTGCTATTGACTGGAAGGGCCCTAAAAAGTCTACAGCCATGCTGGCAGCTCTGTAAAGCTGCACTGGCAAGGCTTTGCTAAAAGCCAATATCAACATGCCTACTCTACATGCATGTGTGCTTTTAACCCAGTAACCTCAGCACTGTTTGAAAACAACCTCCTTAAACCCTGAGAGTTTTTCTGAAAAACCAGATGTTCACTAAAACTTTTATTTCTCAGCCTCTGAAGCAGGTAGAAACATGAAATAAAAACCCGTTGAGAGCTTAAACCGTTCACTTTTATTGTAAATCATTGGCCTTTGTCTTTGAAGTTCTATATGGCTGGAAAAATAAGCACATTTGTCAAGATTCTCACTTCAGTTCAACTTTTTATTTTAAGAGTTAATTTATTTTTTTTTAAGATGTTGATGAAAATATTTGCAGCTAAAACTGCCTAAAAAAACAAAAAAACAAAACAAATGAAAAACATTTCACCTTCCTGATATGAATTTCAGCGAATCACCATGCATGTCATCAGTCACATGACTTAAAAACGACGTAATCGGATACTATATGTCTCCGGTCTTAAAGGGCTAAAGAGTGGTTCAATTCAGCTTTTTACTCTTTAAAGAAAGGATCAGAATCAGTAAAACAACCAGAGATTTCCCTCTTATTTATTCACTCATTCTTCTTAAACCTCATGTCTGCATTACCCACAATGCAACATGAGCCTGCAGCAGATATGAGGCGGGGGAGAGCTACAGAGGTCTGGATTTTTTTTTTTTTTTTTACTTCAAACTTGACGTCTTTGGTCCCGACCCACGCTGCCTCAGGTGACATCACATGAGGACATTTATCCGACTTCACCCAGCTCCCACCGATCACAGATACTTGTTTCCACGTATGCAGTTGTGCTCCTGGAAACATCTGGGAACTCACTGAGGTGGGAAATAGATGGAGTCCTCCTTTAAATCAGCATCGCCTTTTTTTTTTTCTTTCTTTTCTTACTATGGATTGCGTTACACTGCCCAGCTGCTCATGTTATTATGTCTACCCCTCTGTGTTGTTACACTTATGAAAATCTGAAGAGCGTGAAATAAATCTTTAGGTGACATCATCATGCAGATACTTTCTCTCCTGGAAGGAGTGAAAATCAAGCCAAGCACATAAATATTGTAGTGAAGGATTTTAACAATTCAGTAGCATCAGTGTCCTTCAGCTGCAGCTTAAAACTTCCATGAATTATTTCAACCTGTGCTATCAGTCATTCTGAACGAATCATTAGATGATGTTCATCATTAAATATCAGCAAACTACGCAGGAGCGGCTGTGTTAAAGGTAGTCTGTCACCGCAGGACGGCTGTAAGAGTTACGCTTAACTCAAATTACATTTTTTAAACCTTTCGAGCATACGTCATTTTGTAAGTGAAGGTGTCAGTTTCTATTCCAAAAGGCAAATGTCACATTTTGGAGGAAAACCCAAACTAAATATACATTTCAACACAGAGTCTGTTGAAGCCACCGGCTCAATATCAAAGGTCAGAAAACATTAAAGAAAACACACACACACCTGGAAAAAAAAAACAAAACAGAAAAGACAAATGTAAAAGCAGTGATGAAGACAACGCTATGTTAAGGCAGAGAGAGAGAAAAAAAATCCACCAGAGGAACGAGAAGTAAACAGATCCTTCGTTGGCCCGCAGCTTTAATCTGAAGGATTTTTCCGTAGCACTGTTTTACAAACAAGCCCTGTGGCTCGAGTTTAACAAAGTATCTCAGCTAAATGACTCTCAGACTAACACCACGGGCTTCGTCTCTGATGGAACTGAGTGTTTTCTCATGGCTTTAAAATGATCACTTGTTTGGAATACATCAGTGCAGAGATTTCTCACCATAATGTATTCAAGATTTAGAGCTTATACCTGCAGATACTTAATCAAAAAAACATATATTCTCTCACTCTTTAATATTTGCTCTTTGTTGAATTTAGTAACTATATTAGCGTAAACTGTGGATTTGGCCAATCCTCAACCATTCATGTAAACATGAGGTTAAACCACAGAAGTACAGCTGAGTATCTGCATTAATATTTTAGAAGATTTGGAATATTATTATTTCACTTTCTTCAACAGTCAGATTATCTTTTTGTTAACTGTGAAGCTACTGCCAGCAGTTGTTAGCTTAGCTTAGCATAAAGACATGAAACAGGAAGTAAGAGCTATGGTATAAATATAACAGGATTCACCAACCAGCACCTCAGATGCTCCCTGATCAACACAGAATGTACAAAATATCAAAACATCCGTTTAGCATGTTAACATGCTAACATTTGCCAATTAGCACAAAACACAAAGTAAAGCTGAGGCTGATGAGAATTATATTAGTTCTGCAGCATCTGACCATAAAGCAAATGGAGGACAAATGAAAATTTGACCTAGATCAGTAGATCCTAACCTGTGGGCTGTGGCCCAGTGGTGGACCATGAAGGTACTGCAAGTTGGCCAACCAATCAGACAGCAAAACAGAAAATACAAAATGATCTTTAAAAATATCAAAAATGTTTCAAAACTCCTTTCATTGTTTGTTTAGTTTTTTATCTCGTATTAAGGCCAATCACATCAAGACAATGATAGGAACTTTTATGTTGTCACCGGCCGGATCACTTCACTGCATCGTATCCTCGTTTGCCATCTCAGTCAAAAAGATTACGTCCATGGCAAAAACTGGAGTATTGAAGTGGATAGCTGGTTGGCAACAAGAAGAGTTAAAAGGACGGAGTAAAGAAACAAGTCATCTCTCTCTGTCAAACGAAATTTTGGAGATGTGGAGATTTTCAAGTGGGCCATTGAGTTGAAAAAAGGTTGGAAACCATTGCGCTTGGTGAAAAGTCAGAGGACCGTCAGAGTTATTACAGTTCATCCTCAGGGGAACATGAACGTCTGAACCACATTTCATCACAATCCATCCAACAGTTGATATTTGATTCTGGACCAAAGTGGCGGACCACAACGGTTCCAGGTTTAATGCGAAGGTGACGGGACTCTGACACAAACAGACCAAGATATAGAAGAAGGAATAGCAGAGGTACCGCTGCTCTCACCTCTTGTTTACACTGCAAGAAACAACTGAATTCGTCAGGGACCTTTTTTTTTGTCCTGCCACATCGCACTTCCCCGCCTAAACAAACTTTTCTATCATCCGGGTGGCCCTGCACAGAAAGGAAAAAAAAAAAAAAAATCGATATGTCCGGTAAATACATGGACACACACTTGTATACACTGTGCGACAGGTGCACAGAGGCGTCTTGTTTGCCTCTGAAAGGACAGCGGCCACAGGAGGATTGCAGCTCTGTGGTGCCACAAACCACCCAGCAGAGCCATTTTGTTGGTTTTGTTTTTTTTATTACGCTTTTTGTCTTGTCTCGTTGAATCTGTCGACCTACCCGCGGCCCCCAAGAGTCCAGACTTCCGCACTCATATCAGAGAATGTCAAATGCACGGAGCTCAGAGGTGGGAAGTGACAAGTAAACCTGTTAGTCAGTTTTCGGGTGAAGTTACACCGCCTCCGGGGATGAAATGAAATCAGTCTGCAGAGCTCCTTCTGCCTTGATAAAAGGAGTTTTTACCGTCGTGTTTCAGGTTAAAATCCAGAACAAAACGCAAAGCAGCGGAGGTTGGACTCATTCTACAACCTCCTTTACATAAATACGAGACGACGTTTTTCTGCACCGGCGGGCAGGGAGGCGGCGGAGAAGACGTCTCTCACCACGAGGGTAAAGAGGGAAGTTGAAACAACATAATTTGATATTAAATTTGAGCGCAGCTTGTTTCACAGCTCGGAGTCAGTAAACGGGAGCTGTCAGGAGGTAATTCACAGCAAACTGAGGGAAACACAAACACGAGAGGAAGAGCGAGTAGAAAAATGAGGTCAGAGCAGGAGGTTTGGGAGGATGTTACATGACAACAGTGGAACTGGACTACACGAACGGAAGTGACAGGAGGAGGGTTCGTCTGACTGTAGGAAAGATAAAGAGGAATAAAAGTTAAAAGCCCTGAATTTGTATGTAGTATAACACTTTCATCAGCTCACTCCAGCCGATATATATCTGGTTTGATAATAAGCTGAAGTCCTGGTATCACGGCGACTCACCTCTGTAACAGAACACACTCACTGAGCATCGACTTTTATGAAAAGTCAAACGTGTTCCTCGTGTTTTCTCTCCGTGTTCCAGATTTCTCAGTATCTACTGCAGACCCTGATGTTAGAATTTGAACCTTTTATGAGTTTTAAAAGAAAGATTCCTTCTATTTATTCACTGAAGATGACCATGAGATGTAGTTGGCCGCTGTCTAGATGGATTATTTCTTTACACATATCGTCAACCATAGAAAACAACTTCTGTGCTCAAATGATTTTATTTTATAAGAATAAAAAAACATTTCTGCAGAAAATATCCACCCAGGCTTTCCTCTATACTGTCATCTTCCCAAATTCTTCACCTCAGCAAGCACTGAAATTAAATTTGGTACATATACGCTTCAAATATGTGTGATCCTCAGGGGCTGAACTTTGTGAGTCCTATGAATTTTACATCTAGCGCCACCAGCAGGACAAAGTTTACATTTGTGCAACACTGGGCTGTAGCTCATGATGGGATTAATCTAAAACGAATGGTTCTGAGGCCGAGAACGTGCTGATGTGAGCGAGACATAAAACTAAGTTTGAAGCTGTTTTTTGTTGTCTGCGTTCCCTCCGCCAAAGCATTGACCAAGTGACATCACAAATGTTCGTTATAGCTAGAAACCAGTGTACGCACTGACTGTGTGTGTGTGTGTGTGTGTGTGTGTGTGTGATGTTTCTGCGACGGCTCAGACTGGTTTCTACGGTGGCCCTGAGAGCTCAATGCACTGCAATTTAAGAAAACACAAATAGTCAAAATAATACAACCATATACACAAACGCACTGCAAGTAGCACAGACGACAACAGAAGTGTTTCCAGCTGTTATCCAGTACTTTGTGGCTTTTGAAGTTAAAACCATTGAACAAGCCAAAGCTGTGTCCTAATTCAGGGGCCGTATACTTCGGGGGCCCGGGGGGGGGCTGCATGCAAGACCGACTGCGTCGTTTTGGAAGCTGCTTCAAATGCGGCCGGGAAATGCGTCCTTCTTTTCCTGGGCAACGAAGGATCCAACGAGTGGTGTTTTTGTGAAAAAAAAGCTACAGGGTTGTCAAGGTTACTAGGTGAAAGGAACCGGGGCTTTGCGATGAAACGGTAACGCCGGGCTACACCTGGTGACGCACGGCGTAAATCGTCCGCGGATCTGACCGTCTCGTTTCGGTTAGGCCTAAACTCAGATGGAAAGGTGTTGATCGCAAGGCAGGTGTTACTGTACACGGCTTAAGTGCAACCCAGCCAGGTTCATCAGCTTTTTGCGTCCCCTGGAAACACTTCCGTTGTCGTCTGTGCTACTTGCAGCGTGTTTCTGAAATTGTTCGTGTTGCAGGTATTTGAAGAACGTGTGTGGCTGCGCTCGAGTCGGTATATTCATGAAGTTGTAAATCTTCAAAACGACCACAGATTTTTTTTAAAACTGATTCATGTTCGAAAACCAACATAAATAACGGTTTTACAGTCTTGCTGCTGTAACAGAAATAAAGAAAACAGCTCTAAGGCGAAGGGCGACACATCTAAATTTTTTTTGGTTAATGAGCAGGATGTTGTGAAAGAAAAGTCCTGTTGCGACTTCATCTTGTCGACTTGATCTTCACTCTTCAGGATCTGGTTTCCTCGGTCAGATTCCTCTTGTTTCAGTTGGCCTCTTTGATCTCTGATCTTCAGCAGACACTGTCCTGTTGGACTGTGGGAAACAGTGAGGGAAAGTTAACTTCTTCAGAAGAAATAATAGTCTGAAAAGTTCAGGTAAATGGTCAAAGATTGTTCAAAGTCCCTGCACTGTTTTATTTTTAATGGATTATAATGATCCAGGGCTTCGTTCTTCTCCTCGGACATGCCTGGCGTGTCTCAGCTCCTCCTGTCTCCTGATAGATGAATGTTAATGAGCGCTGGGCCGATAACAAAGATGGCCGCTTCAGAGCTTCTCACATTACAGCAAACACCAGGAGACCAGAGAGCGGCTCCACTCCACAAAACTTTAAGAACTCAGTTCAAGTGTTTGACCCTCTGTGATTACCCCTCTTCATCGTCTTCCTCTCTCACTAGCAGTGTTAACAAGCCTCCTGTGTGTGTGTGTGTGTGTGTGGTGTGTGTGTGTGTGTGTGTGTGTGTGTGTGTGTGTGTGTGTGGTCGCAGTGACCTAGAGAACCAGATATTGTGTAAACAGAGATAGTGTCTGAACACTTATGGGGCTGCTGAAGAAGACTCTTTATCTCTGCTCTCATCTTCATCCTCCCCCTCCTCTCCTCCATCCCTCTGAGTGCAGGGCATTCTGGGAGAGTACTGAGCTGCATGTTGGCAACAAAAAACATCATCTGGAGTTTTCCAAATAAAGAGGGAACATTGTGAAGAACAGTTCAGAGCGGTTGTCTTTTTTTTTTTTTCTTTGACCGACTTTAGGTCTTAGTGACAAAATGCAGCCTCTCATTCCTTGGAATGGAGTTGGTCCATCAAAGCAGCAGGGACACCAAAGCAGGGGCTCCGAGCAAACCACTGCAGACTCGTCCAGCAAAACCTGCCTCAACTCAGCTGCGGCGATTTCATCCACCAAAGCCAATCAAACACATGCCCGCAAACATTCCTGGTCGACGACTTGAAACATTGGCACTGTATTTCTGCTGTTTACCTGATAAACTTTCAGACTCACGGCTCAACCTGGACTTGAGCACTAATGACTCGCACCCGGACTCGTACTCGAGCAAAAAAATGATGTCACATTGAAATTAAGACAGCTGAGTCTTTTGTGTTAAATCTCACCTTTTTGATTTGTATGTCCGCTCTTTGACTGGAGCCCATTTTGAAATTCGACTCAGACTCAACTTTGATGGCTCAAGTAATGGGAACTTCATTTTGGACTCAACTCAGACTCTTTTGGGGACTCGGACTCGACACTTGACTCGACTGACTCTTCTTTAGTGGCTTAGACTTGACTCACACTCGAGTGTGACTCTTCTCTGGTGACTCGGACATGGACTTGGACTCATACACTGAGGACTCAAGACTCGACTCAGACTCAAAATTTAGTGACTCGACTACAACACCGCTTAGAAAACACACCGACACCAACGCAGACACTTGTGTTGTTTTAATGCAGGACTAATAGCTGCTGTTGCATCAGTAAAATGAGGATTTAAGACCTTAACGGAAGAGAAAAATATTTAGTCAACCTGCATGAGAGCCCTTTCGTTCTCTCTTTCTTTACAACTTTGTTTTCTTCTTTTCTTTTTTCCTATACTTTCCTTTCCCTTTTCAAATTTGAATCTATGAACTGAAAAGTTGAGTGTTTTCATACTTCATTGCTGTGAGTAAAAATCTTAATCACAGTCTGTTAATTGGGTATTTTTTATTGCACTGGGGTCATGGTACTTTTACATAAGGGTTTAAATGCATATACTGGACTACCACTGATGAAAGCCACCAGTTAACAAAAAGAATTATAAATGCCTTGAAAGACTCAGATCTTGTGTCAGTTCCTGACCGTGATTCTTCGTGTTTTTATCCTTCTCGGAGTCGTTTTCCTGAGGAACTCAACGTCGTTTTCCTGAGGAACTCGACACACCACAGTGATCCAGAGAGCATCAAATATCTCAGCACAACCCATCTGGTTCTCTTTTAGTTTTTCTAAACTGCAAAAACCCACAACAGTCTTTTTTTAGGAAGGACACGATAAATCGCCTCCTCGTTCGCCCCGAGAAGCGTTAATTATTTAAGAAACACAAATCAAATCCAGAACAAACCCCGGCAGCAGCAGCAGCCGACTTTCTGCTTGTTATTGAGTCTCGGCAGCACATTCACTTTGATTTCTAGTCTTGTTGTGCGGTGTCTTTGCTCTGCGGCTTTACAGCTCGGTGTCCACTGAAACGGGGGAAATAAGGAAGGATGAATTACACTGCAAAAAAAAAAAATCAATTTTAAGGCTCATAATCAAGTCCTGAGCCTGAAATCCTTTCTTTTTACTCCTCTTCTGTCTTTAAATAAGAAAAGAAAGTATTGTTCTCATCTGGTATTCAGTTCAAGTCACAGCAGCACGACATTATTTACCTCCTGGTATTAAAGTGTGATCTGGCTCTGGATACACTCTCCATATAATAAACTACCTGATCACACTCCATCTGTTATCCGCGAGCGCTCTCACCGTTTGCATTCTGCCGGCTCTGCAATCGTGGCATTTTTTTTTTTTGAGCGTGCTCGATATGCAAAGGAGGCAAGTCAGCAGGGAGGGGGGGGCAACCAAAATAAACATGGCAGGTGTTACTGTACACAGCCACTGGGTACTATTTCCTCAACATCTCTAGTACATGGGAATAGAAACGATGACGACTCGTTTCCATTCGCCGCAGCTGCTTTGAAAACTCGGCTCTGCCTCCTGTTGAAATCCGAGGAGTAAAGAATCTATTTTGGGGTACTGGTGATGTTTCCTCTTCTCATTATGTACAGGTTGTGTTTCACCTGACTGAGATCCAATCATCATTGCTTCATTTACACCTTATAGGTGTTGTATCTGCATGCACACGCCATTTCTTACACATAAACTGGTATTTATATGGGGATGAATGTGTCAGTGGAAACACGTTCACACTGTTATTTCTGCAGATGAAATAAGAATTATATCTTTATTTTTTATGTACATTTACATTTATTAATCCCCACAATGATCTTTTCATTTCATCCCGACTTGTCTGTTACAATATGAGTGTAGCAAATGAATCACTGATCATCCTTCCGACATGTAATTATCATGATTGAGATATCACCAACATTAATGGTTTATAGGTACGTGTGATGAATTTGAGGTACAGGCACTTTAAATAGCCACAGCCATGTGTGTGATGATCATACGTAATGATGGCTGCTCTGATGGAGAACCTCCTTCTTCTTCCTTGCTCTTCCTCTCAGTGACAGGTCTAACGAGTGGTGGGTCGATATTCAAACAAGTGATTCAGGGCGTATCTACGTCCATTTCTGTCTAATTGCGGGAGTGAAAATGAGGCGATGAATTGTGTGTGTGTGTGTGTGTGCGTTTGCACCCAGTTCTGCAGTGACTTGTGATTTATGACAGAGAACCAGGAGAATATGTCTGAATATTTTTTGTCTTTGTCCATGGACAGAGATTAAGAATTTTATACTTCTGGCCCCTGCAGGTGTTTACATGTTTACACTCTTCTAAACAAATCAATTATGTTAAACAGAACAAACTACCTGCAGCAATAATTTAATGATCATTGATTTTTAGATATTATGAAGGTCATGTGATAACCTCTTATCTTCTATTGTATATTTGTGGCCATGACCTAAAGGAGCTATTTGTAAATTTTGCTATTGCTACATAGCCGACGTTAGCATTAGCAGCTGTTTAGCCATCGTTGTGTTTACAAAACAAGAGCTACTTCTTCAGGGCAGACTGGAAGCTACAGTAACTCAGTATCAGAATGTGTCAAGATGGGCCGACTGGGCCGGAGCTAGCCGGTTAGCACGCTAACTTCATCAGAAGAAAAAGGGTGATATAAATAGAATCTAAACAAGGTGGTTTCTTTTCCACCACTGGAGACAGCTCTTTGTGAACACAGGAAAGAAGTTTGATGAAATGGCATCTGAAAAGCCTGTGTTCGGGATGAGGGGGTGCATATAAACATCCCATTGACTGTCAAGGTCTCATATACTGTAGCTGTAGGGTGATATCCCTCAGACAAACAGAACATGTAGATGGAAAGGTGGGTGCAGAGAGGTAGAATGAAAAGTTTCTCCGCCCAACTACAACTATAAAAATGATTATCTGCCCTGAAATAACCATGGAAAACATAATATTGAGATAATGACTGTGGTATTTATACTGTTAAGGGGGTTAAAACCAAGTGTGTATACATGTAGAGGGAAAAACTATACACGCACTACAGACTATATATTAACAAAAATGCCAGTTTCGTTTTTTAACGGCTGGACACCAAGCAGCTGCATTACAGCAGCTGGGGGTTTGGGGTGTTGCTCAAGGGCACCCCAGTGGTGGTACTGCTGCTATTTCACATTTATCCTGCTTGCCCTGGGACTGAACCCACAACTCTCCTCCGTAACACTTGATGTTACTTTATTGTTCTCTTGCATTTTTATATTTTGTTCTTTCCTCAGGATGCCTCGTTCCTTCAAGGCCAAAAACAAACAACCAAAAAAAAAAAGACTTAATTTTCTCTCTCTCTTCCTGCAGCGGCCATTTTGGATGACCAGTCAGTGTGTGGTCGTGGTGAGCGTCTGGCGCTGGCTCTGGCGAGGGAGAACATCAACAGTCTGATGCAGGGCTCCTCCCAGGCGAAGGTGGAGGTGGACGTCTACGAGCTGCAGAAGGACTCCCAGTACGACACCACTGACACCAGTAAGCCTCGGCCCTCTCTCCTCTGTCTCTCTCCAGCTGACAGCGTGGCGGTGAGCTCTATCCCTCCCTTGACATTTCCAGCGAGGCTAAACTTCAGTAAGCGTCCGTGTGAGGAAGCAGAGCACAGCAATAAAGCGGCAACCTTTATTTAACAAGCCGGGTCAATAGTGCAGCAGGTGCAAATGGCTGTTCTACACTCTGTGAACCTGCACTTTAAATACCACACGTGTTCAGCAGAGCTACACAGTAAACACGCCTTAAAATGAACCAAGTAGTTCAATCTGCTGATGATTGAATCCGTAGCAACACCTCATGATTGATTTATCATAACAGAAAACTAAAGGTACAACAACGGAAGTTGTAAAAACAAGAAGTCTCATTGCACTGGTGACAGATTTCAAAACACCTGGATACGTCTATCTATCTAATTTTCCAGCCCAGATTAGATAAAGCCACGCCCACTTCTGTATGAGGAAAGCCTAAACATAACGACCAAAGCTGCAACCCTAACACCATATGGAAGTGGGTGTGGTTTCAACAAAAATGTCTGGACAAATAGAACTTAAATTATCGGAAATGCTAGAAACCACAGAGGGCAAGAAAATATATTAGAGACTCGAACTTACTGATTGATATCTGCTCAGACATGATGGCAGCAGACAGACAGACAGAAAGATGGATGGGTGGTGGTGGTGTTTTACAGATTACAGATTTACAAAGAGGGGCCTGTGTGTGTGTGTGTGCGTGTGTGTGTGTGTGTGTGTGTGTGTGTGTGTGTGTGGAGCAGGGTCACGGTGACCGGAGAGCTTGCAGCAGCGTTCTGCAAGAGCAGCTGCTGAGGACGTTTATTGATTATGAACTGCCAGCAGCGCAGAAAGAGACTTCCCGATGGAGAGGCAGCTAATGTTTTCTGTCAGAACAACATGCGCGCACACACACACACACACACACACACACACACGCACACGCAGACACACAGACAGACATATACTCAGATGATCTGGGCACAAATTGTACAGTACAAACGTTGCATTATGTGCATAGACAAAAAGTAAGTAACAAAACCACCGTACAATAATAAAAACATCCACACTGAGGATGCACCGTCAGGAGAGGGAGACCAGGCTAATGTTCGGAGCCCCCAAAATACATTTGGGGAAAAGGGGCCCCCGATGGCCCCTCATATTGGCACATTTTACAATGACAACCATAAACCCTCTTAAACCTCCCATAAAGACATGCTGATGCCACAAAACCTCCGTAAGTGGGGCCCCTAATGATGTGTGTATCCCCAAGAGAGATGTTGCGAACACAGCATTTCCCATACATAGGCTCTGAGTGTGGGGCCTACCCAGGTAGATAAAATCACTTGACTTCAGCTCAGGTATAACTCACATTAGATAGATTTTAACTGAGTTGTGTGTGCGGCAGCAACTGAGTGAGGACTGGAGGCTTCTCTGTGCACAGCCGCCTAGCTGGTGTCCACTGATAGCCTGCAAGTGAGGCGTTTAGGAAATATCTGTAAATTGCAGCTACAGAAAATAACCTGGGTTACGCTCTCCCCCTCTAAACTTGATGAGTCTCTGCATGCACATCAGTCACACGGTTCACCACCCACCACCACACGGCAATTCTCAACCTGCGGGAAACCAAGGGGGGGTGGGGGGTGGGGTGTGGGGGGTGGAGTCACCACTGAGAAACAGTCAGGTCCAGGTGTGTTCTGTTCTCTGTGTCTGTTTTAAAGTTCAAAAACCTGATCACAAAAAAAGGTTGTTTTTTCATGTTTGTTTCAAAGTAAAGCTCATGTTCTATTCTGAATGTAACTGAAGCTCAGTTCTGTTTCCTAAAAGCTTTTTTTTTTTTTTTTTTTTTTTTTTTTTTGTACCTGCTGCGTGAGTTGATCTGTTGGTTTGTGGATTTTTCTTTTCGAGTCCTCTTATCTCTGAGAAGCAGAAAAAAGGAAAGTAGAACTTTAGTTCAAAAGAAATATCTAGTCCCTGAATTAATGACTACAGGAACATTCATTGTGTGTGTTAGTCTTCAGAAGTTTGTGCCTCTACTTTATGGTTTGATTTTCTCCCTATTTCTTAGATTTTGGTGAAAACAAATCACTAAATGACACAGTACGCATCCACCAATATATAATACACCCAGTATAACACAGGGTAGATATCTACAATCCATATTGATTAAATAAAGTTTTACCATACACTCACAGGGGGGAAGCTTTACATGTTCTCTGGCTCACCCCCCAAACACAAAACCGTCAAATTCCATATCTAATACAGACCTTTGTGTTTTTGTGTTTTTTCTCTCAGTGTGTCAGATTCTTCCAAAGGGCGTGGTCTCAGTGATTGGACCCGCCTCCAGCCCGGCCTCCGGGTCCACCATCAGTCACATCTGTGGGGAAAAAGAGGTGAGTCACATCTGGCCTCGGCGCTCCTGCTAACATGAGGTTGGTTTTTGTTGGTCTGCTCTTTCTTTCTTTTGGACGTTTTATGGACTTTATGTTTGGGCTTTTGTGTATTTCCTGTTTTACTTTGATATTATTTCCCTTCTGTATCGCATGGGTGGTTTACTTCCTGTCTTTGTCCAGTTTCCCTCCATTGTAATTGTCTGCCCCGCCCTAATGTGTTACACCTGTGTACTTAGTCTCAGTGCACCCAGTTCGCCTGTATTTGTCCCTGCTGTGTTCCCTAGTGTCTGATCAAGCTCCTGTGTTTGCTCCTTTGTTTTTGGACTTTGGATTCTGTTTCACCTCCCACTAAGACTTTTGTGCTTTTGTTTTAATAAATCTGTGAACTGCGCCAGCTCTGCTTTGGGCTCGTTTCTGCGTTTGGCTCTAGAAATCCTAAATCCTTGACAGTACATGTATTTAAATTTTTCGCACAGCTCTGGTGGGTTTTTGCACTTCTAAGAAAATGTGACTTTGACAAACAGCCAAAGACTCGATGGGGAGTTTCACCAAACTCTAGTAAAAGTGCAATACTTGAGTCACTGTTCTGAACTTTACACTTCAGACGTATTTCTCTTCCAAAGTCAAACATGATGAATCAAATTACAAATCATATTCTGATGAAACGGCTAAAGTGGGACAGTTGTTGACAAAAAAAAAAAAGATGATTGATTTCATAAAAGTATGATGTCACTCAAATGAAATTTTTAGGAGAGGAGATGTTCACATTTGCACCTGTGGATTTTTCTACAGTGAAACATTGAAACCCTTCACCTGCCAGGCAGCTGGTGTCAAACTGCCTGTATGAATTTTCTAGAGGCTTTAACTTCTGTTTTCCTGCCTCGGTGAATCTACACTAGTCCATCTCCGTCTGCCTTTAAGCCTTTAACCGTCCTCATATCCTTTTTCCTTTTGCCTGACAGGTCTCATATTATCGAATTCTCAGCTTGGATTTAAAATAAGCTGTGCAGATCAGAGCGAAGCCCCGTTGAGCTAATTACAGTTTAACATTTAAACCTCTGCAGGTGTGAACCGAGTTTAAATCACTGAGCGCCGGATCACACAGGACACTTGGCCTCTGACCCGATTCTTCATTCATTCACTGATGTGATTAATTTTTCAATTTGTCATTAAATTTTCAGCTTAAATAGAGACAGTGTCAGTCACAGGACCTCTGCTCTGTGGACTGAAACAGTCTCAGTATTTCTGAAATCAACAGAAGCTCTCAGATTGTTTAATTGGGCCATTATTATACTTACTGTACTAAGGAGCCACGGAAACATTGGGTGCCAGAAACTATGGTTGAGCAATTACATTTAGAACCAGGTTTAGAGATCCGCCTGCCTTGTGTTTGGTGTCTCACAGACCTCACTGTTGTATGAAATAGAATCCATCCATCCATTTTCTTCCATTTACCCAGGGTCAGGTTGTGTTGGTAGCAGACTTAGCAGGGTAGTTCAGTGGATCCCACTCCCGAGCAAAGCTTTCCAGCTCCTCCTGAGGGATCCCAAGACCCGAGGGTGTTGGGTCTACCCCAGGGTTTCTTCCCAGTTAGACGTGCCTAGAAAACCTCCCAAGGAAGGCGGCCAGGAGGCATCTTAATCAGATGTCTGAACCACTTCGACTGGCTCCTTCTGACACAGAGGAGCAGCGCCTCTACTCTGAGCTCCTCGCCATATCTCTATTGCTGAGCCCAGACACCCTACAGAGGGAACCCATTTTGGTTGCTTGTATCCGCAGTCTCATTCTTTTGGTCACTACCTAGTGCTCACGACCATAAAGGTGAGGGCTGGAATGTAGATTTACTGATAAATCGAAAGCTTTGCCTCGGGGTCTTGTCTTAAGACAGATGTGTTTACAGTTGTGCTGGAAGCAGGGTGAAAAGCCAGTCGGCATAGCGAAGGGTAAGAAGCGGTAATCGTTAAAATACGGGGATAAAGGCACACATTTGCTGACAGTCTCTCTCTTGGAAGACATTCGTAGTGTTGCATTCTTTTTGTGCATTGAAAGTGGCAGGAGTAGGGGTGAAGTCAGAGAGACAATTGGATTTTCAGTTTCAGAAAGTTGCGGCATACGGGTGGCGCAATACCAACATGGGAAATGTGTTTCTGAAGGGGTTCTCAGATGCAGTTAGAGGGAGAAACAGAAACATTTCATAATCAGATACGCTTGGAAACGTCCAAACACAACCAAAGTTTAACGCTTTACACAACAAAATTGCCTGATCCTGACCTGATACAGGATACTTAATTAGAACTCGTGCAGTTCTGATCAGGTACCAGATCATTCCAGTCCAAAAGCAGGTTCATGTTTCTCAGACTCTATGAAATAGTTCCTAGGCCCCTGGGAAAGTTGCTGTGACGAAAAAGGGTTGTGAGAGTTCAAATACGTGCCCTGAACTAAACAAAAAAGTTTTCTAAACGAAAAAGAAAAGAAAAGATCACGGTTGTGGTCATGGTCATGCCCCTCACAGGATGAACCCTCTCCATTTGGACACTTTTTTTTTTTCTTTCCTAGTTTTCTTCTTTCTCTCCAGAATAATCCTCCCCATCGATCCTGATATGAATATTTCCTCTGTGTGGAGGTGAACTTCAAAGTCTCTGTGATTTCTGCATGAAACACTTTTCTAACATCGCTGATGATCGGGGCTTTACTCTATTTTCAGATTTTCCTTTTGAGACGGAACAAAGACTCGATTATGAGCGATTGTTAGACTGATTAAAGCTTTCACGTCTGTTATCTCAACTCCCTCTAAAGCCTGTATGGTTTGATGGTTTTTGAAATATTTGTTCCCTTGATGTCATCACCTCCCGTTCTCTCCCCTTCCTGCTTTTTAGTCCTTTTTATTCTTTTCTTTCATTTTCCTTTTGTGTTATGTTCCTTTTTCTTTCCCTTTTTAAATCGCCTTTCCTTTCCTTCAATGGTCAATCATTTTTCTTACTTCTCTCTACTTTCCCTTTGGTCGCTCACATGAAGAGCGGCCTTAAGGAAACCCCCTAAGCTGCCATCATTTCCTTTCTTCTGTCATATTTCTTTCCCTAATAATTCTTCCTCCTCCTCCCTCATTCCCTCAGATCCCTCATGTGAAGATCGGTCCGGAAGAAACCCCAAAGTTGCCGTACCTTCGCTTCGCCTCAGTGACGCTCTACCCGAGCAACGAGGACCTGAGTCTGGCCATCGGATCCATCCTGCGCTCTTTTGGCTACCCAACGGCCAGCCTCATCTGCGCCAAAGCAGAGTGTGAGTCTTTCCACTTTGTCCTTGATATCTCTTCATTTCCCCTGTTTGATGGTTACAGTGCCGCCTCATCTGTTCCAAGGTTGAAAACGTTTGATTTTTAGAGCCGCTGTAGCTGCTCTGCCGCTCAGCTCTCTGGAACCTTTATGAGCTCCTGTCCTGATTATTCATGTTTATCAGCTCGACTTGAGTCAGTACAGTATTTTCTGCTGGAATTAGATACTCGTGGAAGTGCTGAGTGGCTGAATGTGCTGTAGCAGGGACAGTCAGGGTTCATTAAGAAGCAAGACGTTTCTGCGAACTTGGAGGTGTTGACTAAAGTTTGGTTCCTGTGGCCGGGGGATGGAGTTCATTTGCACTCAAGGCAGCAAATTAACAGCTCTGAGGCGGTTGAAGATGAAATATGATAATTAGATTCTTTCAATAGAACTACAGTTTGATTTGTAAGGTGTGTTCGATGAAGTGCACTGGATAGGCTGAAGAAAATAATGTAAAGACTTTACTGTAAATATAAAGTAAGGATTAAAGTGTGAAGAGTCATGAGACTGAACTGCTGCCACGTTAAACTGATTGTGGGAATGCACTGTGTTAATAAAGCCAGATCTGATTGATAACACAATGGAATTTATTGGTGAAGTGATAAATAATGATATAATCAATGACTAAAAGGAGGGGCAGGGCAAGTGGGTGCTGCTAAATCAAAGAACCAAATATAACAAAAACAGGACTCTAGCTAAACAAGTTTATTTTTAAACAGACTTTTTGAAACTGAATTTTGAGTTTTATCTAAACCTGGCCCGTAAAGACACAGCTAGTACCTCACTAGTGACTCCCAACAGCGTTTATCACAATTCTAACAAAGTTCGATGACGAGAGGTACAATGGCGTCCGTAATAACTGATTTGTACTGAGGTTATCAGTGCAGGTACTGACATTATTAAGTAGATTGTATATCAGTCGAACATGGATCGATCCACATTAATTGTAAAATGATCCCAATGAGGTTCATGCAGTGAGATGTACTGATTTACAATGGGGAGGGGGGCTTGGTACTGGGTATCCACAGATACTAGTATCAGGAGAGGAAAAAGTCGGATTGGTGTATCCCTAATTTATCAATACTGATGCTGATCTTGTGTGTGATTTTGGCCTGCAGTCTGGGGTTTTGGATCTCGAACCCAAATTGCATGTGCAGTTTTTATTGCAGCCAGATGCATCAGCTAACAAAATGACACTGCAAAGCAACATCGAATTATCTTCTGTATTAAAACTAGAGTCCAGTTACATCGTCTGAGATGGAGCAAGACCATGCAAACAGCACTTTAAATGACTGCTTTATAAATCAGCTAGTGACCTCCCCACCCCCACCATCATGCAGTCAGCCGGTCAGCAGAGTCAAACATTCATTCAGTCATAATGTGTGTCATTGAGTCAGTTTGCGGATTAGCAGAGTCCTCAGACTGGATTAGAGTCTCTCTGATGAGCTGGATCGCTGTCGGTCGATAGTGTAAAGATGCTCTGATTTATTTATTTATTTCCTCACACTCTTGTCTCCTCTCCTCATGTCTACTTTCCTCAGCTCTGGCCCTCGCTCCCTTCCTCCTCACCCTCCCTCTCTTCTTTTATTGATCTCTCTCCTGTGTCTCCAGCTGACTGGGTTGCCCCTGCTGACTGTTTAAATGCCCCACTGACTTTCTCTCAGTCTTTAGCCTCATCCTCGGCCCGTTAACGGCGGCACTTAACGGGCCTGTATTGTTGCGGTGAACGGTGCTGTCAGCCGGTTAAACGCAGCAGGGTCGTGATGAACGCTTTATGGCGTCGATTAGCCAAGACATGCCGGCTGCTTCTGTCAGGGACGGAAGGGGGGAAACGTGGGCCGGGAACAGCTCTGAATTTTAACGCTGAGCTAATTCAAGTGCAGCAGCCATTTTTCTAAAAGTTACTCAGTAAATATTTCAAAACGAAACTTTTCACATCGGTTCTCCTCCTTTTTAAATGTATTGTTATTTCAATATTTGTTCCGTCAACTAAATAAAACACAGTCATTACATTCACATGGCTCAGACATCAGCTGTAGTGACAAAAATAGACAATTAAAGCAGAATTTGATTTAACTGTGAACTGGCATGGCTTCACAGCTGGATGATGTTTGTTTTCCTTCTGAAGATCAGATTGCTGTGGCTACGAATTCATTACTGTTTTACTTTTTAAATAAATGAGAAATGACCATCCTCAGCTCCTAGAGCCCAGTGTCCTGATGTGAAGCAGATATAAACAGCAAACCCTCACATCTGAGAAACTGAAACCTGTGAATGTTTTCCCTTTTGTAAAAATGCATTAAACCAATAATCAATCACTTTAACTGTTACTGTTGATCAACCAATCAATAGTTTCAGCACTAGATTCAATACTTGAAAAATCTTGGCCCTGATCTTACTTGAGGGGATGTAATTACCCACAGGCTGTTATTGTTCAATAGAAAGTGATGGATGTAGTTGTGTGAAGAAGGAAAAAAAAAAAAGAGAGCGACTGCTACTGTTACACCTCCACACACCTGACTGTCCACTCTGTAAAGTGTGTGTGATGAAGGTGTGAGGTGAGGGGGCTAATCTGGCTGAAGCGCTGTGACTGGGTCGTACCGACTCTGTGAAGGCTCGGTCTTCATTGATTCGACAACACCCGTGGTTACTGTTGTTTCCTGAGGATAGATTTTAATAACGACCCATGCGCAAATGTAATATATGTACATATATTGAATTTCCATGTATGACATACACATACACATATGTACATATAATATTAAAGCAAAAAAAAAACAAAAAATGGAAGATATTTGAAATTGGAATAATTTCATAAATTGATATACATATTTGTATGGGCTAGACATATATATGTTTATGTATGTATGCTAATATTATAGAAATGTTACATGAATATATGTCCATCCCAAACTTGTCGATATATATTGATACAGCGGGTCCAGAGGTCTGAGACCACTTTCCCAGAATGAGAAGATCGACATGATATATAGATGATAGATAGATAGATAGATAGATAGATAGATAGACATATAGATGTTTTTATATGTATATTGTTTTTAATAAACTTGCATGTATAAAAGTATCAGTTTGTAATCATCAGTTTAAGTGAATCCAGTCTCGCCTGTGTGGACTCACGGGCCCCATGTAGATTCTCTGAGGGGAAAATTAATGGACTCAACAGTCACCATTATCCCTGTCTGTGTTTATTGCCTCTTTTCAGGCCTGGATGTTTTTAGAGCAGCATCAGTCACTTGTCTCCCTAACCTGTGTCTTTCTCAGCTCCACAGACGTCCTGAGAGTTTTAACCCAGCTTTAATTCCATGTTAAGGGAAACACTCGCATGTTTACTGACGTTTTTTAATGAGGTTACACGCTTCTTTCCCGCCCTTTAGGCCTGCTGCGTTTGGAGGAGCTGGTCCGCCGCTTCCTCATCTCCAGGGAGACGCTGTCGGTGCGGATGCTGGACGAGAGTCTGGACCCCACCCCGCTGCTGAAGGAGATCCGTGACGACAAAGTGGCCACCATCATCATCGACGCCAACGCCTCCATCTCCTACCACATCCTCAGGAAGGTCAGAGATTCAGCTCTTCTCACTGACTGACTTCATGTGAACACTATGCTTCGTATCAACAAAGCATGACGCCCAAAACTTATACATCACAAGAAAACATAATAGAAATAAAGAGTTAGAGTGATGATATTTACTGCGACTCAGATGTCCCATTAACATGGTTCTTACATACAGTATCTGAAACACTGCTTTATCCACTCAAACATGGATACAAGGTTTCCTGCAGCTCCACTAATGTCAGAAGAAATGAATTCCCCTCTATGAAATATAACATTTGGCTTAAGGCGACATGAGCTAATGCTAATTCACACAGAGAAGCCAGAGTAATTAATGACTGAGGTGTTTAAACTGCTAGTGACTACATGATAGTTTAAGAGCTGTCTGACTCAGTTATAAACAGGTGGCAATGATTGATAGATCAATCATGTTTTATCATCATCATTATGGTAATTGATCAGAGCAGAACCATAGACTGTAAATAAAGATGGACGTAGCCTCTTTGACGGCGCCCACAGGTTTCTGAATAGCAGTTATGAAGCTCAGAGTGAGCTGCTTCGCTGTTGTCATCTTGGCAGTGCCTGACTCCGCCCCTAACTCACAGGTAATCCAAAAATGGGCAAAGAGGTGGGGTGTGTGTAGAGCAGAGACTTTGGTGCATGCTGGTTTGTTGCGAACATACGCTCACCTACCTGTCACTCAAAGTGGCCACGCCCTCAATTCTGCATAACTTTAAACCTTAATAAACAACCCGTACAGTTGTCAAGAAGGCGGAAATTAGCTGAAGAGTCCAAAACTGTTTTTTTGTACCAGGCTGTAAAGTCGGACATTTTAACATGGGAGTCAGTGGGGATTGAGTCACTTTTAGAGCCAGACTCTGGTGGTCTTTACAGCAACTGCAGTTTTTGGCACTTCAGTGTTGGCCTCATTTATCAGCCCTGTACGTTACTGTTTGAGCGGAACATCACAACATCAAAACAACCCCCCCCCCAAAAAAAAAAAACCTTTCGAGTTTTTAAAGGTTGCAGTCAAACAGTCAAACCAGTGACAGTCAGGTGGAGATGTGCGAGGAAAACAGTCACCACTCCACTGGAGGACAGACAGCAGGCTAAGGTTAGTCTGATAATCACACGTTTTACCACCAGAGTATCGGTACAGGAAAATATAAGCTCTCACTTCCTGCATCAAACCTAAGATAGTGACTGTGCCAAAGGGTTACGAACTGCAGAATGACATCTGGATATAATGTTATGAGTTTCAGTCCCACCAGGATCCCCACCAGAGTTTCCACCTGGTTATCGAGCTGCAGAGTTCGCAGGCATTGTGTTGTTAACTCCTGTGGGGACTGATAAACGTCCCAGTGCAAACATGAACTTGTTTTACTCGGCAGACGCAGCTGTTTAATGCACTTAACGGCAGACCTGGAATATCCCGAGGCTTTTA
Source organism: Seriola aureovittata (assembly GCF_021018895.1). Classification (NCBI taxonomy): domain Eukaryota; kingdom Metazoa; phylum Chordata; class Actinopteri; order Carangiformes; family Carangidae; genus Seriola; species Seriola aureovittata. The sequence continues at coordinate 6,804,182 of NC_079379.1, forward strand.
AAGAATCTCAGCTGGGACACTGAACAGTCCTGCTCCTCTTGTCTTGTTTGTTGCCTCTTTATTTCCTGCTTTGTTTGTGTGTTTTCTTCCTCTGTGGTGTTTACCGTGTAGAACGGGACCTTCACGCGCAGATTGGTTACGTGCCAAAACCTGGCCAGTGGAGTCGACAGACTTTACAGCCCCAAACTAAATCTAGCAGCTTTTGGCAGGTTGTAATTTCACTCTCTGCTCGGTAACCTTGGAGGTCTGAGAAGTTCAGAATACAAAATAACAGCGCTCAGTAACCTGCGGGCTTAAGCGGCGGGAAGCTCGCTGTGTGTGGAAGGTTAATGGTTTAATATCACAGGCGGTCTGCGGGGCGCTACGCTGTGAGGTTGCCGGTTGAAATCCCATCGGTGGTGGGAGAGTTGCTCTGTTGTTCAACAGGCTAAAGCCGAAAAAGCAGCAGGTTAGTTGTAGAGTTTAAGTTTGAGTTTAAGCTGCAGAAAACACAGATCTGCACCCACATCACATCCAAACCTGAATCCTACTTTGCCTGCATGTGAGGCATTCAAGGAACATCTGTAAATTGACGTGTCCACCGACAAGTATGCATGTGAGGTGTTTTTGGGACATCTCTAAATTGTAGTCTCTGCTGATAGTCTGAATGTGAGGCATTTAGGGGACATCTGTAAATTGTAGAGTCTAACTATAGTCTGCATGCGGGGGCCTCTTCAATGGGCTTCTTTTCCTCGGGGCCCCCCATAGTCTAGCATCGATACTAGAAGCAAAAGTCTGGAGGAGGTCATGCGGAGGTCTGGTTGGAGCTCTGCTGAGCAGGGAGTAGAACTGAGGAGAACCTGCCCTCGGTCGGCTCTGAGTTTTGGATTTGCAGGTGAGAAGACGTGTCGATATCTAGGTTGAAACTCATCTGGGCGTCACTGAAAAGTTTTTCAATGCCCGGGTTACATATGAGCATATAACCCCCAGACATTTGAGTTTAGCCAAGATTAAAGCTGTAAATCAGCCAGTCAGAACCCACTGAGCTGCTTTCAGCTGCTGTTCCCCCCTCTCACTGTTTCCAACTTCATCACTGACGCATCCTGTGGCTGAATTCAGAGACAGAACCACTGTTTCAAGGTTGTTTCATGTTACTCAACACGCGGGAACGCTGACACACTCTGTCAGGGTGAAACATAATTGTCTCCAATTTAGGACAAACTGGAGTGTGCAGCGTGGAAAATATAGAGCAGATGGTTCAGAGAGAGTTTGAGGATGTTTATTTCTGCTCTCGCCGCGCTAACTGAGCTTTTTCTTCTTCTTCTTCTTCTTCTTCTTCTTCTTCTCCTCTGGTGACCTGCAGGCGAACGAGCTGGGGATGACGTCAGCCTTCTACAAGTATATCCTCACCACCATGGTAAGAGCTTGGAGCCTCGTCTGTACGTCCATCAGGAAGCGATCGGCCGGTTTCTCCTGCCCCTCCAGCCCCTCCCCCACTCGCTCACTCATCTTCCATTAAGATCCACTTCTTTTCTTCTCTTTCCATTCGTCCTCATAAAGACGATGATCCTCGCCTTTTTCGGTACAAGTGCTGGTTTCATCCTTTTTCCATTCCTCTCCTAAGCCCCCTCTAAACCTTCTCTTATAACCTTATTTCCTCTTTCAGTCTGTCTGATGTTTTCCTTCTCAAAACCCAATCCATTTCTCTTATCTCTTCCTTTCCTTTTTGGTCCGTTCTTTCCCCTCTTTGTTTCTTCTCCTTTCGCCTTTTCACATCCCTTCTTTTTATCCTCCTCTTCTACCATCCTTTCCTTTCCTTTCCTGCTCTTCTTTCCCAATCCTCTCTCCTCCTTTAACCTTTTTTTTCTATCCTCTATTTCTTTCCATTTTCCCTCTTTTCCTCTCCTAAATCCATACACTCCTCTCATCCATTCCTTTCACCTTTCTTTCCTTCTTCTGTTTTCCATTGCTGGTTTTTCTCTGTTTCCTTTACCTTCTCTTCTTTCTTCTTCTTTTTTCCCCCTAAACTCCACAACTTCTAATTCTGTCTAAATTTCTCTCCCTCTGTTCTTTTCCTCTTATTTTCTATCCTCTCCTAAACCCCTCCCTCTTCTCTTGTTTCCTTTCCTCACCCTCTTCATCCTTCTATCGTCCCCCTTGTTAGTTTGTTCCTCCTAACCGATCTTTAGAAATGTTTTTGGGTCACATCCTAAAACCAAACTCCCCAGGTATCTCTCTGTAACCCCCCCCCCCCTTTCATATATCTCCTCTTTACCCATAACTCCCCTCTCCTCCTCTCTCCTCTCATCAGAGATGCATGATGGTACCCGTCGCCGTTTGTCATCTTTATAATTTCCCTGTCCGGTATCGTGCCCTTGTGCAAAGAGACTTTGCGTGGATAATAACTCGTCTCGATCCCCGCCTCTCGTCGTGTCACAGACGTTAACGGAGCCGTTCACAAGGGCACTTCACGCAGTGGTCGCAGAACCAAGGGCGAAACCGCCGCCCCCCCCCCCCCTCTCCCTCCCCCTACGCTGGATAGGGACCAACCTGCAGCGTTGTGTTTGACCTACCAGTAACTTTGTTTTAAACACGCTCTGCTGACTGTGACAAGACGGACAGCTTTCAGGTGACAGACGTTACGTAGAGGTGGAGCCATGAGACGTCCAAGTGAGAATGGAAAAAGTAAAACAGGATAAACAGGAAAAAGGAAACTAATCTCAGCTCTTAAAGCTGCCTAATCACATTAAGAACAACAGCTGAAATCATGTATAATGTGAATGTGGGGCTTTACAGCCTCTTTTAGCTCCCTGTTTTGGTTTTACTGCTCGTTCTGTCTGTTTCAGACTCATCTACAGCTGCTGCTGGAAAACAGAGCTGATGACAGAGCTGAGACTGAGTCATAAACGCGCCAAAAATTCAGCCTTAAACTGTGTGTAACGAGGGTCAGACCAAACATTAGATAAAGTTCATTAAACTTCATCTAATCCACCGCAGGATCACACATCTCCTCCAGAGTGACGCCATCTGGACCTCCGCACTAACTCCTGTGTGTCGACAGCGTGGGTCAGCCGGTCCGCCGCTTTGGTCCAGAATGAAATGTCCTGACAAAAACTGGTCGGATTGACGTGAGAATAATTGATCACGTTCCCCTCAGGATGAATCTGAATGACTTTGGTGACGTCATCTAGCATCAACATCAGGTCTAAATGTTCACTGCACTAACCTCACCTTCAGATGGTTAAACCGCTTCAGAAACGGCGGCTGCTGTATGCTACCATTTCTGTATCTCTCTGAGACTGACACTTTCACAATCACACACACTGTATGCAGTCACCGGTCAGCTGTGTGGCTTCTCTATCAACCTCTTTTCTTTCATTCATTGCACAAAGTTCTCTGTGAATAATCTGAGGGTCGGTGGTTTTGATTCCCCGAACCCCAAATTTCCCCTGATGTATCATCGGATGTGTGTGAATATGCATGTGGTAGAGAACGTCTTCCCCCGTCGCTATGACGACCAGCTTTTCACACCGCCTTCGACGTCGTACGAACTGGTACTTTTACAGCGTGACCCTGCCCGGGCAGCACATACTGATGGCGTCGCATAGCGCAGCATCAGCTGACATGCCTGACAGACAGAAGATGGACATTGACCGTGACTCTGGGCTTACATAGAAAACAATGGGTACAGGTGATGTGTCGCCCTGTAGGCCACAGTGAGCAAAAGACAGCAGAGACATGAACTAAGTCTATTTTTTTAGAAACCAGAATTAAGAATCTAATAAATATTAAAGGTCCCATATTTTATAGATCTAGATGTCCATGTCTTCTTTGGTTATAAAGCAGGTCTTGGTTCTATATTAATACTGTGAAAGTATCAAAGCGTTCAGTCCACAGAGAAATGCACACAGCCTGTATTCAGGAACTGAGCATTAAAACCAGTCGTCACGAATTCTGTAAATTTGTGATGTCACAACAAAGCAGTAACCAGCCTCAGCTGTGCCCCAAGCCCCGCCCACCTGGACCCACCATCCAACCTCGCAGGATTTGGTTTCTCTGAGTGTTTAACTGAAATCTGTTATTCTTTTTATTCAATCACTCAGAAAACAGTCACAGACCTGTTGTTACTAGAGCTTTTGGATTTTTGTGCTTAAAACCATAAAGATGTCTTCTTATGGATCATCACTTCAAATAAGACACAGGAAAAGTGTAAAATATGGAACCTTTAACAGAGGGGGGGTCAGTGTCTCCCAGAATGACTTCAAGCCAAGAACTAAGTTTCAAAAGCCAGAACTCTCTAGAGTCTCGGTGAAGTAATCAGTCACAGGTATTGATCAATATCCTTATCTCAAACCCCTGCAGATATATGATGGTCCTGTTCTCCAGAATGGAGCAGGAAAGAATCTAAATCTCACTTATTGCTTACACCAGTCTCAGCCGTGTTGGATCTGACCTTGCATCGGCCTGAGAACCCGGTTGTGTCTAAATGAACGTCCTCCTGCTGCAGTCACAGCGTCGCCGGCGTCCTTCTGGGACGCTGCCGCAGCGTTTCCTCCCTCGGCAGAGCTGGCCCGGTCGCCGCCGCTTCCTCCAGCCAGCGGCTCTTTGTCAGGGCTGGCAGGGCCTACAGTCTGACAGCGGACTTGGCTGTAGCTGAAATTGATTTGGCAACTGGCAGCCACACCAGCAGCAACAACGACAACAGCAGCAGCAGCAGCAGCAGCAGCAGCAGCAGCAGCAGCAGCAGCAGCTTCCCGATTGGCCGGAACCTGGCTAAGTAAATAAGTGTTGGAGAGATTCAGGGTAGAGAGGAATTAACCTCACACACAGGTTAGCAGCTGGTTCCAAGGTCCAGAGTGTCCTCAGGGTGTCTGACTGAAGCTCTGTGGTTTGGACGTCTACAGGCCTCTTACCCTCTGCAGACACCGTTTCTGCAGACGGGATAGATTCTGGGCCAGAGGATTTTTACCCAACCGGAGACGCCGCCAAACAATGATGATGACGCTCTGTCTGCCCAACTTTGTGATGCCGACTGGATACATTTCTGTCGAAACTTCGATTTTTTGATACAGGAAATAACCATGAATTGAGACTGAAGAGAGACAGTGGAGCACGATGAATGAACGCTTCATCTGGAGAGGAGGAACAAGTTGAGAGCGGCAGGTGAAGTGTCTGGTTTCAGTCTGGATCCGAAACTGCGGCGTCTTGTTTGAAACGCAGGCCCCGCCTGGACTGTCAACACTTAACAGCTGAAGCTAAATGTTTCATTGTCAGCATCTGTTGCCGAGCAAACACGGGCCCTCCGAGGGCCGAGCGGCGGTTTGATTCTGGTTTGTTTCAGCAGCAGAGCTCAGCGTGACACCAACTCGCCTTCAAGGACTATTTGAAGTTCTTTGAAATTCCCCAGCGTTTGATGTCCATCTTTTTTCTTTTTTCTTTTTTCTTTTTTTTTTCAAGCCTTTTTTCTCTCTGCTACCCTGCTCTGAATTTAAAAATTCAACTTGACGTTGTGAAGCCTGCAAAAGAAAACTCCAATCAAGCTCTTCGCTTTTTTCTCTCTTCCTCCTCCTCCTGCCTTTCTTTTATCCTTCCCTCGTTCAGGCTGTGATCTTAAGTGGTCGTTGTTTCCGCAGCTGACAACTCCGGCTTTTTGAACAAACTGTTAACGCGCATCACAGCAGACAGCCAGAAGATATGACTTCCTTTTCCTCTCTTTCCTCCCTCTCTTTCTTCCCCCTCTCTCTTCCCCTCTGTCTCCAGGACTTCCCTCTGCTCCGGCTGGACGACGTGGTGGACGATCAGTCCAACATTGTGGGCTTCTCCATGCTCAACAGCAGCCATCCGTTCTACCTGGAGTTCATCAGGAGCCTCAACCTGTCCTGGAGGGAAGGCTGCGATATCAGCCCGTACCCCGGCCCAGCGGTGAGAGGCGTCTCCACACTGACACACTGAGAGTTGATTTTACGCAACTTATTTCCCCTCAGATTTCAAACTGGATATCTTTAAATCATGAATAAATCAAAATGTTTAAAATGGGCAGAGGCGGAGATATCCTGACATCTCAATTATTTCGTTTGCTCTAAAGATTACAGTCTTTCTAACAATCTGTTAATATTATAGAAGCTACTATCAAGAACTAAACCACTACATAAGACCATTAAAATCAAAATAATGAACTCTATATTGATTTCAAACGTATCTCTACAACTACTACTAAGTGTTTGCTGACATTAGATAATGTGATATTTTATATCGGTAAGGAAATGACAAGCTAACATTAGTTAGCTAAACTGTAACTTAAGGCTATTTTTTATATATGATATAATATACATTGTAGTATTTACAATTTTAGCTAAGAAGGATATAATGTTTCAACTGTTGTTTTTACCTCTTTTTGGGAGGGGGTGAATGTCTTTATCTGGGGGGTTGAACCCTGCATATGTCTACTCAGTGTGACCAGTTCAACCCAAAAGTGATATTTTTTTTCTTCTTTTAATTTGAGGTAACAAATTGTGCAGTTTTTCACAGGCAGAATAATCAGGTCACGTTTTTGATAAAATGAGATAATGTATGAACACAGATTGTATATAAAGAAGAAGAAGAAGAAGAAAAAAGAAGAGACATTGTGCAACTGCAGCGTCGCATTATTTCCTTCCTCTAATCTTTAAATATCTCTCTCTGTGTCTCACTCCTCCTCCATAATGAAAAGACCCATCAGGACAAATCAATCTCTTCAGAGCTTTCTTCACAATCACAGCTCTATTATCTGCAGAGTAATAACACCTGAGCAGATGGCTTTAATGCAGATAATAGTAATGTTCATCTCAGTCACTGAAGACGCTATCATCGCTGCAGAGGAGCATCCTCTCTGGGTTTATTACTCATAGTTATTCACTTAAGGTGCTCAAAGGAGTGGGAACGACCCATAAATAAAACGGTGGTTTTGAAAAAAATCATTAATTAAAACAATTAAAATGTCATAAAACACTCGTCTCAAATTAAATTCAAAAGCACATGAATGGGGAAACTCCAATCTGAAACTCCACACACTGGTCCACACATCTAGTACTGACCTGGAGTCATGGGGAGGTGTTAATGACTTTGACACCAGAGACCTGGGTCCACGTCCTGCATCTGACCTGTTGGTGGATATAGAACAATAAAACTCTGATTAAGGTTACTGCTTGAAGTCAGCGCTGATGTAACACAGGGTCACCTGCACCCATGCATTGTTCTGACCCAGTGTCGGTCCTATATGATTTGTAGTTTTCCCCTCACTGGAGAAAATCCAGCGTTTGTGTCACCTAGACCCTCAAGAAATCAGTGAGCTTTGTCTGACTTTCGCCGGCGCTGTGCAATATCATTATGTCACATGACCTTAAAACGTACAGGAGCAAGGCGCCTTCAGTTTTCTGAGTCAGGCAGCCGCAGTTGTTCTCCACCACCTCAACCACCCCTGTGACGACATCACTTTGTTCTGATTGGCTAAAGGCTTCACTGACGCGCCTGACGTGTTCTACGTCTCTGTTCTAAAGGACTAAAGATCCTCTTTTAAGTCACAGGCGGTTCACATTGACCATCAAGTCTTGAGAGGTCGATCTCCAAAGCAATGAGGCGACATCCCACTCAGTAGTTTAACCATCACAGACCTACAGTGTGTGCACATTTTGAAGTTCTTCATTGAGCAGTTAAAATGGACTGACACATAGTAAGGTCCTAATCCTAAAGTGACAGTAAAGCCAGTTCATATGTGAACTAGAGGGAGCAGCTGCAGGACCAAACGCACAGAGATGTTTCATCAGTTTTAGAATACGGTGACATCTTGTACAGACGTGCTTCAGCTTCAGCTGCAGCCCAAACCCACCACTCTGCTCTCAGGTTGATTACTGCTGATGCTTTTAACACTCCTCATGGCATCCTGTACAAAAAGGTTGGGTGGTCCCCTCTCTCTCTCTCTCTCTCTCTCTCTCTCTCTCTCTCTCTCTCTCTCTCTCTCTCGGAGAGGCGTGACTTGCATATGCATTTGTTTGTTTACAAGGCCCTTATTGGAAAACTGCCTTCATATCTATATCTTGCATCCATGTTAGTTTGATCCACTGGTCCACGGGACACCAGGACTAGTGACTGGCTCATCCTCCATGTCCCTCCAGTTCATACTGAGCTTGGAACAACTGCTTCTTTGCACCATCCACCTGAAACTCACTACAAAGCACTTTGAAAATTAATTTGTAACCTTTTCATTTCTGTTTGTACCCGTTTTAATTGATTCTTGTCATTACATCATTCGCTGATTGTATTTATGTGTTTGTTTTAATTGATGTTCTTTTTTTTTAGCCGGTATTTTCATCTCGGCAACATCATTATAAATGAGGTCTTTACCCTCAATGGTTTTGTTTAAATAAATAAAGACAAGGTGAGAGCTACCGATTCTTCTTCACTCTCTCCATCTCTCCTCTTCCCTATTCTATCCATCTCTCTCTCCTCACGCTGTAATTAGTTATCGTCATCCAGCCCTGAAACTATCCGCTCACACCTCCAATCACACGCAGTCGTACATCCATCTTTCTTTTATCGGCCGTCGACAGACCGCGCAGCTCTGCCTCCGTACGATTCGTCTGATTCCCTCCGAGAGTCTGTTTGACTGACAACTGACCAAACAGACCAGAACGTCAAGACTGTGATGGGATCAATGAGCCGTACAAGCCGCACTCTGAACGCCGCTGATAGCGGGAGCGCTTCTTCTTCTTCTTCTTCTTCTTCTTCTGCTATCACTCCCCGACATCCCCCAGCTGTAGGAGCAACAACAAACACACAAACACTATTCACTATTGTCTGGTTACGACTCGGTGTCTGCATGAATATGATGCAATCAAGCGACTCGTGTGATGCGTAAGGGGCCGAAAACCATCAGCTCCTCAGAGCGTTTCAGCTTCTTTGAGCTGCTAGTTTTTGTTGTGCAGTTGTTGACCACTGTCCACCAGCTCAGCAGCACAACAGCGGACACACACAGTTAAAGGTGTGTTACAGTTAGCAGATTATAAACAGGAAATACAGTGGGGTGTGTGTCTTTGATGTTTCTGCCCCCAAGTTGCCAAAAAAACAACAAATTTATTAGCAAATTATTGTCAGTAATGGGTAACTGCATTAAAGACCACCTCCAATGAAAATCAAGTGTTTAACCTAGTTAACGTCCATATGTTTTTTATATAATGCAAGAAATATCATAAGTGAAATATCCAGTCAACACCATGAGCGAGTGTTTCCTTGTTGCAGTGAACCAATGACAGTCTGATGAATACAGATTCAGACAGCCAAGGTTTCATATGTCACAAACCTAAGGAACCAATCCTGTCAACTTGTGGGTGGCGGGAGGAGGGGCTAAATAACACTGAAATCTTGTCAGTACTGAGAGAGAGAGTTAGCATGAGCACAACCACTAAACATGTCAGCCACTGCCAGTTACAAGCTAACAAACAACATAAACAAATAAAAGATGCTAACTGCGCTAACCGTTCTGATACGTCTGCTAGTGTCTGGTTCTTGCTGAGTCTCTCTGATGTTTCCTCCTCTAAACATCTTGACACTCTCCGCTCTTTCACCTGTCAAGCTGGAGCCAGCAGGTGGTGGTGGGCTTGATCCAGAATTTCTCAATCAGGAAGTAAGAGGAGATTTTCTTCAGACCCTTTCAGAGTTTTTCAAAACTTTTATGTGGGAAAATCATGTTAAATAAAATATCACACATAAAAGAAAACATGTCTGGAGGGGGAACTATTAAATTGAGTTGAATTATCCGCCAGGGAAAACTGAATTTCAGTGTAAGTTTTTGGTTGATGATGCATTATAAAAACTTTAAATCTTTTTTGTCGGGTATTTCTCTAAAACTAAACTGTATAAAAAAGTTTCAATGGCCATGAAATGAGTTCAATAATAGACTTACATCTCAAAAATGCAACAATTTCTTAACTGATTCAAGTGAATTGTTCCATTAGCCGAAGCAAATAAAAGAAAGTTTTACAAAAGCCTCGGTGGCTCATCTGTCCTTCCGTCCCACAGTGGGACGGGTTCGAAGCCAACCCGTGACCCTTTGCTGCGTGTCGCCCCCTCACTCGGCCCAGTTTTTTCCTATCTCTTTCTCACTGTAACTATAATCAAGGCAAAAAGCTTGAAAAAAAAAAAACAAACAATAAAAAAAAAAAAAAAAACACATAAATCTTTCCTTGTCCATACAATGCTGAATTCTTTCATTTAATATTGTCAACTCCAAACATCCCCTTTTAAATCTGGAAGTTTATCAGTCAAACTAATAGCCTTTGAATTTCTCTTTTATGTCTAAGTAAACAGTTTTCAGTGAATACACAGTGGAGGTTGTCATTTCCAAAAATGTTTTAGGGATGTCAAAAAACCAAACAAAAATAAAAACTAAAAATCCGCTTTTTGACTTTACTGTCGTTGTGTTCCAGCTGTCGTCGGCCCTGATGTTTGATGCGGTTCACGTGGTGGTGAGCGCCGTGCAGGAGCTGAACCGCAGTCAGGAGATCGGAGTGAAGCCGCTGAGCTGCACCTCCCCGCTCATCTGGCAGCACGGAACCAGCCTCATGAACTACCTGCGCATGGTAAGCACACACACACACACACTGTGCACAACTGTTATTACACAAACTGTACCTGACCAAGTGACCTCTAGTGGTCATTTGATGTCTGTGACGAACAGAGGTAGATGTCGTCGTTATGGAGGCTTAAACCTTTCGGGGAGGAGTTGAGGTGGATGAATGGGTCAACAAACCGGCTTTGACATGTGACACTGCTGCTCACATCCCATCAACTAGTTTTTCGTGCCTGAACTTAAATAAACCTGAACCACAGGGGAGGCAGAGCAGAGACCCGACAGTGACCACAGCTGCCAACTGGGGCGTCAGATCTACGATGCACCTGTATGTGTCATCTGGAGGGGAAACGTCACACATTATATTTTGCAGTTTAGTTTCGGACGACTTGTTGATTTCTTACATGACGAGGTGAAGTCGCCTCTCTCCTTTGCTGCGGATCAGATCTGTGGTGAGGTTCAGCAGAGCTACAGGCAGAAAGAGAGAGAGGGAGGGAGGGAGGGAGGGAGGGAGAGTGTTATTGTCTTTCTTTTTTTTTTTTCCTCTGGCATCGTTCCCTTCCTCCCTCCTTTCATTTCCATGTTCATTTAATTTATTCTCGTCCTGCTCTGTCTGTTTCTCTCTGTCTGCCACTTCTTGTTTTTGCCATCCACCTCTCCCTCCCTCCCTCTCTCCCTCCATATTGTTTTTGTTGCTCTCAGTGCATCACTTCATCATCTCTGCACTGTTTTTGGCAGCAGCTAGAAACCTCTCTCTCCCTCTCTCTCTCTCTCTCTCTCTCTCTCTCTCTCTCTCTCGCCCCCCCCTCTCTGTGTCTCTCTTGCCACAGAGTTTTTGGGATGTAATTCATCTTGAGTCATGCACACACACACACACACTCACACACACACGCTTTCATACTGTACGCTCACTCTATTACACATTACTCACATAAACTCAGGCAAAAAAAAATGCATGCTTGACTGCACATGCATCACACAAGTCTCACACTCATTTGCACATTCCTACACACACACACACACACACACACACACACACACACACAGTGAGAGCGAACCAGTGGCTCTGTCACTGATCTGATCAACTGTCCTGCGTGTACACAGTGTACTCACTGCCGTAGTGTGTGAATTTCAACAGGATAGTGTTATCCCAAACCAAACACTGTCGCAGCATGTGACCACGATTGTCACCCACCTGCCGGCTGCTTAGTTTTTTACTTTCCTGTGTGCGCCCCCTGTGTCATGTGACACGGGAATGACGCCACCATCGTCCTTCTTCTGTCACCGTTTTCATGAGTTTGAAAATACGCTGGTGGTTTTCCTCCCCTTCCGCTACGTAGCCAAGATGGCGACCGTAGCTATCGTCTTTTTGAGCGTTCTGAGTGCAACATCTGGGTACTCATAGCTCAATGCATGAGAACGCAAGTATGCACTCAAAATACCAAGTGTATGAAATGTTAAATGTTAAAAATAAATGTATTCTACAATGTGGAAGAGTTGTTGGAGTGAAACAGACAATGTGCTGTGATAGCTTTCTTTGTTGTGGACTCATTCTCTGAACTGCGGCTGTTTTGATTGCGGGTCATAAACCATTCTGTTGTAGAGACTCGGGTCGAGCGATTCCAGCAAAACAACGTATCTCACGGCCTCCTGAAGGTTTCTGAATAAACATCAGTTTCATATAAAACGTTTTAGACAGAGCTCATCTAACAGTGTATTCTGGTCCCTCTTTCTGTTTGTCTCCAGGTGGAGTACGATGGTCTGACAGGTCACATTGAGTTCAACAGCAAAGGCCAGAGGACCAATTACACTCTGAAGATCCTGGAGAAGCACCCCGGGGGCCATAAAGAGGTCAGAGGTCAAATGGGGTCAATTGGGAGGACAGGTTAAGGCTAAGCATTCAACTGCAGCTTCTGAACCTGTGACTTTTGATAGCATTGCCTAAGAGAAGAAGCAAAACTCAAACAGAAAGTAGAAAGAATAATCAATAACAGAAATATGCTTTTTCTTTATTTTCCCTTTAATCAAACGTCTCACACGCTGGGAACCACTGAACTCAGACACAGTTAATACAACCTCTTCCTTAATGTTGTGGGTTACAGTCATGTTCTGTCCACCGGCTCCACCATTGGTCCGTCAATAAAATCAATGCCAACAGAATGTTGGTTTATGACCTAGGATTAACGTTAAAGGTCAGAAGTCAACTCAGGCCACAGGGTCAAATGGGCTCTCAGGCCAGGGTTAAGTGTGCTGCACAAAGTAATACAAGTTTGGGTGATTCCCACTCGATTCACATGTTGACCTTTACACAAATAACCAACGTGAATTAACTTCAGCTTCAGATAATAAAACCAAACTTTAGTATCACTTATTAGCACTAGAGTAAATCCAGATTCATCAATTAAGTAATACAATGGGAACAAACCTGACTTTCCTCTACTGTATCAATTGTTTCTACCATAGTTGAAATTTAGATTTTCTTGCCAGGAGTAAAATGAAAAGATGCATAACTTTTCTAACAGGAGACACTTAGCTTAGCTTAGCATAAAGCCTGAAAATAGGGGGAAAAAGCTAGTTAAGAAATAGTCCTGGACACAAACCCGGTCTGCACGGCCATGACCAAGGAGGGAGATGCACACAGACGAGCCATACAACAAATGTTTAATTAAAAAAAAAACACACAAGACAATAAATCTAAGAGAAGAACAATGGCTTGTAAGTGAGTGCATGAGTGAAGAAGCGTGTGAATGCAATGTTGTATGGCGCAGGAACAGAAACAACACAAACCAAATGGGTGCCTCAGGGAGGAGAGAAAACCGGAACTGAGCTCCGAAATGGTTTTAAAAGCGCTAGCACACAGGTCCCAGGTGTGCTAGGCCTGCAGATTACTGCCCAGGTACCGACAACCCTCCTCCTCCTCCTCCCCCACAAACCCACCTCTGGTACCTGCAAAAGAAGCAGCCACACACAGGAAGCAACAGGTGGAAAGAGTCGTCACACCCCCGTAAAATATGTACACATTAAACAAACAATATACGCTATGCAAATCAGTGCGAGGTGCTGGTAGGATGATTATGTTAACCTTGGACAACGGTTTCCCCATGTGCCCAATCGTTATGACAAGCTAAGCTAACCAGCTGCTGTCTGTAGCTTCATATTTAACATACAAAACCAGAGACACATCTGCAAATGTCAAAAACATTACTTTAAACATAAGAATTGATATCAGTTTTCCTCAAGAGTGACGTGTTTGTCTTTCGCAACCTGCAGCGGAAGCTTGTTAAACCGGAAAACGTTTCGTTAGAATCATGGTTGAAATCCTGTGCGATGAGGCCTCGGAGAAAACTCGGGACAAAGATAATAAAACAGACCGGAAATGATTTAAGTGAGCAGAGGTCGGTGTTATCGTACCAAAACTGATGAGTTTTCACATCACAGTGGTAGTTTGGGGAGGGAGTGGCCACCTGTTCTGGATCAGCCTGTCCCTTGGGCATCAGCGCAGTATCCTAACAGCCAATAAAAAATCACAGATAACAACGAACCCGAGGTCAGGTAAGGTGATGAGGTCAGGATGTGCGATGCGGTCAGTGCTGGGTCAGCAGATTTGCATTTACATGCTGCAGTTTGTATTTATGACCTCATTTAACCTGCTGAATGAGCCGGGAGGAGCGGGATCCACCCTCATTGATTTCACCATTGATTCTGCAGCTTCCTCTGTCTGCCTGTCTCACGGCCTCTGTGTGTGTCTGTTTGCCTTTTTATTACACACTTTGTTTGTTCTCCTTTGACCTCGCTCTCCTTTTTCTTTTGCCCCACTCCATGTCATGGATGTACCTGTGACCCATGACCACCTAAACACCACAGAGACCTGGGAAATACAGAGTGGTTATGCAATATTTCCTAACAGTTTATGAAATACGTTCAGTTGTGGCCAAACCTGGACACACAGGTTGAGTTCAACAAAGTTGGAGTCAACTTTTTTGATCTGTCGAGACAGGTTTGGTCGCCTTCACCTTCACCTCCTCCTCTCCTTCTCCTAACTCATCCTTTTCCTCATCTTCCTCCCGGGTGAACAGATTGGTACCTGGTACTCCAACAACACGTTGGCCATGAACTCCACTTCCCTGGACCTCAACGCATCAGAGACGCTGGCTAACAAGACACTAATTGTCACCACAATACTGGTAATTAAAAAATGTTTTAAATGTGTACGTGTTGTATCATGAAGAATCACTGCTTGGTGTTACTCCTCCTTTGGATCAGCTGCATGCTCTCACATCCCTCCTGACAGGAAAACCCCTACGTCATGCGTAAGTCCAACTACCAGGACTTCCAGGGTAACGACCAGTACAAGGGTTTCTGCGTGGACATGCTCCGGGAGTTGGCCGACATCCTGAAGTTCTCCTTCAAGATCAAGCTGGTGGACGACGGGCTGTACGGAGCCCCGGAGCCCAACGGCAGCTGGACCGGCATGGTGGGAGAGCTGATCAACAGGGTGAGTGGAGGAGGGCGGGGGCCAACAACACTACGACACACTAATGAGCAACTTCACACAGTTTAGTTTAAGGACCGGAGGTGCGACAGCACCTGGACGATACTAGTCGGTCGGCAAAAAGATCTGTAATCAAGAACTCTGCTGTCAGCGATTCAATTCATATTGAATGCCACACATGTACATTATCAAATACCTGTACATTGAACAGCAGCAAATGTTATAATCTCAGTTTATTTAAACCAATCAACCAACAAAAAGAGCCCTAATGTCATGGATTTATGATTTCTGGACCCAAATGCAGACAAACACAGGTCAGGGCAAAGGAGGGTATTTAACAACAAAAACAGAGTTACAAGAAGATGATGCAAACTGAAGCACTGGTAAGAAAACATAACTCAGAAAATCCAAACTGTAGAGAAAAACTCAGGAACAGGAATGAAAGCACACGGAAAAAAAACCAGAGGAACTGAACAGGAGCATGAGACACCAGGGGAAACTCAGCAGGAACAAAAAAGAACTGACAAAGACAACTGGGAGCACAGAGACTAAATACACACAAGGGGAGCAGGTAACAAGGTGTAACAGTTTGTAACACATTAGGACAGGGCAGACAATCACACCGGATGGAAAACAGCATGAAGACAGGAAGTAAACGGCAGCAAACAAAAACAAAATAAAATGGTAAATAAACATCCAAACATTTAGGAAATGATCAGAAGTGCATTGATACTTTTTGATCAAACGACAAACATCACAGCTCTTTAGGTGTTGTCACTTCTATACATGTGAGGACCTTCGTTGTCTAAACTAATCCTAACATTAACTCTTAAATCAAATCTTCACCCTCAAACAGCCGTTTGAAGATGTGAGAAGAGGAAAAAATGTCCTCAATTTTCTTTTTTCAGAAAAGATCCTCTCTTTCCAAAGACGTCCTCAAAAAGACGTCAAATATTTCTCTCGCTTTCCGAAAATATCCTGACTATTATGAAATTTTTCCAAAATTTTATTATATTACTTCATTCGCTTCTTTTACCAAAAATGTCCTCACTTACCAAAAAAAATTCTCGCTATACTACAATGTCCACCAGTCAATGAAGATGTCCTGTATCTTTGCAAAGATGTCCCCACTTTTTTGAAACGTCCTCACTTTGCAGGTGTAAAGCTCAAAAGGGTCCAAATGTATACGAGTGCAAACACAAGTCTGAAAGTGGCAACTGACATTTGAAGAAGGGACGACTGCATAAAATTTTTCAGGTCTAAACACCAAATTGGTGTTCATGAAAATAAACTGCATGGGCACACACACACACACACACACACACACACACACACACACACACACACACACGCACCGATATCGCTCCTTATCGTCTCCACTGTCTCTCGCAGCCTTGTCGCAGGCAGTTCTCTAATTAGACTCAACTTGACTTAAAATGAGCCACTTTCCCTGAGAAAACAACTAACGGGGGGAAATCGGGCCTCGGCTGAGCCACTTTATACGTCCTCAGCATCTGTGTGTGTTTGTGTGTGTGTGTGTGTGTGTGTCTCTGCCGCTCAGGGCCGAGCAGCTTTCTAACGCTCCACCACTTGTATAATTGGCTGACTCTTGTGTTGCAGTTAAGGGCGCCATCACTGTCAACAGCTCAGAGCCCACGTCTTGGGCCCCTCACGCCTGCCCACTGCCGCCTGTTGCCATAACAACTAACGCATGAGCAATGTCAGTGCAAGTGCAATCATTGAAGAGTGCTCGTGTGTGTGTGTGTGTGTGTGTGTGTGTGTGTGTTTGCTTGACCAAAGTTGTTTGTGCGTGTGGCCACACTTGAACTTGATTACAATTAATAAAATCCAGCCCATCCTCTGCCCGTCTGCATCATAGCAGGGTTCAACAGTTAAGGGGTAAAATGCCACTGCACTGCATCTCCATGTTGGTTACACATGTGAGTTGTTGGTCCGATCATCTTCACGCATTCAGATCTGTGGCAACTTGAACTTAAGGGGATTAAAGTTTAGATTCAAACTTGAGGGAAATTTCCTGACAGAATCTTAGACCTTTAGAGTCTAAACTGGATGTAAAGTAAAACTAGCTGAGTACAGGTTATGATAAGTTTGACCTAGGTATTTCCTCATGTGGAATAATGTAATGTCAACTGATCTCACCTCAACATAACTTAGATAAGGACCTTTTTTGTGCGCAGTAAGGTCTGAGTAGCTGCACAGTTAAGCTGAAGAAAGAGACGTGTTGTAAGGAGCCTGAAGGAAGTCTTCTATGCAGCCAATCTGCTATTTGCATTTGGAACAATTGACACTGTTTTGGTGATTTGCAGCCGTCTGTAGCGCTTCCCTGATGGGATCACACGATGTTAAAGATCAATGATCAATCTGAGGAACTTTTTTTGTATTTAATAGTTGTTTCACACCTGAAATGTTTGGTTCAGTTCAGATCCTACGTTCGCAGGTCACCCTGTGAGTACAGGAATTTTCCCTGATCAGTCAGTTAAAGGTCCCATATTTTATAAAGTGAGATGTCTTTTTTAAATTATAAAGCAGGTCTAGGTTCTATATTAATACTGTGAAAGTATCAAAGCGCTCAGTCCACAGAGAAATGCACACAGCCTGTATTCAGAAACTGAGCCTTAAAACCAGCTGTCAGGACTTCTGTAACTTTGTGATGTCACAACAAAGCAGTCACTGCTCTCAGCCATGCTCCAAGCCCCGCCCACCTGGACCCACCATCCAACCTTGCAGGATTTGGTTTCTCTGAGTGTTTACCTGAAATCTACTATTTTTATTTGATCACTCAGAAAACAGTCAGCCAATCAGAAGAGAGGCTCAGAGCCTCCTCTCGTCTTTGGTTCTTCTTTGGTACTTTTGGGGCGGTTGTTTTTACTGATTTTATAGAAAAGGTCCTAATTGACAATAATAGTTTTAGTGAAATTTAGTTTAGTGAAATTGTTTTGTTGTCAACACTAACATGCAGTAAACAAACAAAGTAAACCAGGCATGTTGTGAACTCGTGTTGTATGGTCCTCACGTCTTCTCAGGTCCGTTAGAAGGCTCAGTCCTGGTTCTGGTCCTGGATGTAAGGTGTAGTCCTCACAGGTGTAGAAGGACCAACGTGTGTGAAGCTGTTCTACATAACTGCACTGCTGTTTGTCACGTTGGTGGCTCCTGTCTAATCCTGCTAATAACACACATACACAAACAGCATCACATAATGGTGATGGTAATGGTGATGGTGGCTGATGATTGCATGTGTGTGTGTGTGTGTGTGTGTGTGTGTGTGTGTGTGTGTGTGAGGAAGAGAAAATGGGGAACACAAGCAGACAATTAAGAGGCTAATCAACTGTCTTTTTTCTTACTAATTATACAGAGCTGTTTCAATTACACTGCGGGATCCCACAGCACGAACACACACGCACACACACAGCAGGTATTCGCACACTTTCATCTGTATCTACAGACTGCATTTTACATAAATATGTTAAAACTCGCAAATGCTCTCCCTCCATCTCTCTGTAAACCTCTCTCGTCCCTCACCTTTTCTTTCACTGGAAAATTTCAGAGGTAGAAGCTCTTAAAACAACTGTATGCTTTCAAACACACACAGGTTTTTTTTTTTTTTTTCGTGCTACGAGGCCCAGGAGTCTGATGAAAGTGGGTGAAATTCGTTTAACAAGTGTCTACTCGTTAATCAATTAAGTGTTAATTAAGGAGCAGAGAGGTGTCTGGGGTCCAGATAAACGCTCCACTATGGATCCACTCTGCGTCTCTCTGTTGACTTTAACCTTAATGAGATTATCTTTCAACTTTAATTCCGCTCTGCCGTGTTTACGCGGCAAGGTTAACCCACACTCAGACGAGAGTCTTCATCGTTCTCGTGCAGCTGCTGGAAGGACGCGTTCGCAAAGTGCACCGTGACGCCGTTTTCTTTCATTTAAACTGTAACACGTGTAAATGGCCATGCAAGTGGTTCTAAAGAGAACTCTGAAGCTTGACGTGACCGTTCAAAATCGGAACCTTTAACTTTGTTTTTATTCTGTCATTTAAATTAACCCCAAATAATGAGGATAGTGAGTAAAGCTTCAATGCAGTAGGAAACTTTGGCGTAAGTACTAAGTACTACATCTGTCAATAAGTTTAAGTAGATCTGGTGAAGAAGTGAACAGAAAGTGCGTAGTAAGTGCTAGTTAGTAATGTTAGGGTGTTAGAGGTGTTAAGAGGCGAGGTGCTCTCTGAAGAGAGGAGTCTTCAAGAGATGGTTGAAGATAGAGAGGGACGCCCCTGCTCTGATAGCTTTCAGTAGCTTGTTCAACCATCGGGGATCCACAGAGCAGAACAGACTGGACTGAGACGTCTCGTGTGCAGTGATGGCAACAATAGACGACGTTCTTTAGAGGAACGTAATATCCAAGGAGCAAAAGGCTGTATGATTGAGTTCAAGTAGATGGGTGCAGATCCCAGAAGCCAGTGAACGTGAGCAGTAGTTACTCGGATTTGATTCAGGTGACCGTGGGTAGGTTGATGTCACTCTGCTACTTATCGACTTACCCATGGCTGCCCTTAAAAAAAAAAATGTATCTGTCCAGTCCTTTGTTGTTCTTTACTGTTTTTGCATTCAAACTTATATTAAAGCAATACATCAAACTAATGTTTCAGTCCGTGCAGACCCTCAGTGCTGGAGTTCTTAAAAAAGTCACGTACTGATTCAGTAAACTCTTGTAAGTAAGATGTAAGATGTAAGAGCAGGGATCTCTTTGACAGGGTATTGAAGTCCTGTGGTTAGAAGGTAGACCAGGAGAGGAGGAGGGTAGTCCTCACCTCCTGTCCGTTCAGCTCTATAGCAAGGGGTGAAAACGCAGTCACTGTCACATCATTGAATGTGTTATTCAAGGGGAAACAATTAGAAGAAGTCCCTGTCAGAACCAGGAAGGTGTGGACTAAATTAAAGTGTGTCTCAGCTTGAAATGGGAGCAGCATGAGCTCTGAGATTTACCCATAGAACTCCACCAGAAACAAAAGCTTTTATCTGTCCCCCGGGAGCTGCACTGTAACAATTCACTGCTAACTTGTAATGCATTCAGCAGCGGCCGTGCCCTCCACAATGACTTCTGCACAATAAAAATCAATATTTCATTAAAAGCTCCAGAATCTCTGCGAAAAAAGGTTCAAGCATTTGGAACAAAGGTGCTGCCTTTAATTGTGGCCTCTGTGGCTGGAAAATCAGGAGTTCAGCCTTATAATAAAAGATGGCTGTTTAATCAAAGTCACACAGTCAGTTCAACGCATCACAGTGGGAGTCAAAACAGACAGTAATCATCGTCTGTACTAACGCTGCAGCAGAAACTCTGGCTTTGAGGCATTCTTCTATCATATTCTTTTTTCCTTTTTATGTGTGTTATTTACCAGTTCTTTATGCTTCCGTGCGTCCCCTGGTAACCATGGTATGGTAACACTGTGTTTAACATCACAACACTCTGAACTTTTGGTTATTTCCTTGGGCAGAGTCTACAGAAATCAAAACTTCCGTAAAGTGTGCATAAAAGCCTCAAATTGTGTGATAGAGAGCCCTCATGCACTTGATGGTTCGACAGTGGGACACCCCTAAGCCCTCATGGACTCCCTTGGACTTGGAACATGCCTCAAGTCTGTGAACTCCATGAGGATGGACACTGGGATTGGGCCTACACAACAGTTTGCAGGGCTGGAGTAGAGAGTAGAGATGCATGTCCAAACAAAAAGCCCAATGCGCCTATTTTTAAACTTTGTGAAAGACTTGGTTATCGAGAGGTTTTATAATTTGTGCAAGTATCGCAACGCTGACCTTTTAACCAGAGTTAATTAGAGTCTCAACGGCTGCATGTTTACAGAAAGTGTGGGCTCCACCCACGCCCCACCTCTTTGCTCATTTTTGGATTATCTGGGAGTTGGGCAGAGTCAGGCACTGCCAAGATGGCGACTGTGGTGCAGCTCTCTCTGAGCTTGAAAACCACTCTTCAGAAACCTGTGGGTAATGTCATGGAGACTACGTCCATCCTTACTTACAGCCCTTGTATCAAACTGCACTTAGAGCTAAGTAAGCTAGCTATAGTTGAGTATCTGTGTATTTTAGCCACATTTTAGAGAAACAATGAATGTTGTGAACGTACTGATCATACGAGGCTGGCCTGTAAAACAAAAAAGGCTTATTATGACCCGTAGTTACGTTTTGTTGTTAGGTGACATCTAGTGGCCGTAGTATTTATGACGGGAGCAAAAGGGAAAATTGCGGTGACGTAGTATAAAGATAAAACACAGGAATATGACAGATTTCAATGTGAAAATAGCAGTTTATTTTGTTTCTATAATCCATGAAAGTTAACCATGTTGTTATTATTGTAACCATGACAACGAAGATCATCTTATGTTGAGGAAGTACATATTTTAACCCAAATCAACCCAAACCAAGCCATGACGGTTATTATTGTAACCATGGCGACAGAGGTAGGCACGCCACTCTCAGTACAGTCGGCGTGTTTATTATTGTAACCATGCCAACCAAGGTGCTATTTGAGGAGCTATTCCTATGGGTTATATCAGAGGGTTGAAAAAAACAAAGGTTGTTCAGGTTGGAGGACTGATTGGATCGAAGAGATGGAGGATGAGGAAGAAGTGGAGTGTGTCTGTGGTTTCTGTGGAGATATTTTAGAGTAGAGTCACATTTGCACCCTCCTGGGAGCAGGCATCAAATACCCCCGAGCAACGTCCCCCAGGGGGGTTGATGTTTAATGTAAAACAGAGTGTTTTTTATAGATATATCCAGTATGACGTCTCAATGATTTCATCACTCACTGAATCTCAACACAGTTTAACAGCCTCGTCCCTGAGCTGGGAGGAAAAATGTTGGGATTTGAAGCTTCAGCATCATCACGGACAAACATTATGTTTCACCTAAAATGTTTTTTTTTTTCTGTTAATGCAACACGGCAGAACATGAGTATAATTCACTGGAGGTTGTTGGGCTCATTACAGTCTAAATGAGGAACCATTAGACGGAGAGAGGAGTGAAGCTCTCTCCCTTTGTGATCTCTGTTTGCTCTCTTTATTCACATCTGTGCTGTTTAATCAGTTGATCCTGGATATCAGCTCACGGTCAGACCACACACACCCATCTCAGATATGCCTGATTAATATTTCAGCTTCTGCTTTTGTTCTCTCCACCTTGTGCATCGGCTCCTCTTTCATGTCCTCAACGTCCGACCCCACTTGACCTCCCTTCTTTCTTCTGTCCTCCTCCGCTGCTTTTCTCCTCTCAGACCTCCGCTAACCTCCTCCTCCCCACATCCTTTTTTCTCATCTTTGATGTTGATTTTCTTTTTTAACTGCCTGTCCTTCGTCTCAGATTCATCTTGTTTTCTCACGCTCCCTCCTCCTGTCTGTATTCTGTCTTTCTCATTTGAACTTGTTTACTCCTAATCCCCCGTCTTCTCCTCTTCTTCCTCTTTCACTCCCATTCCCCACCTATTTTTTCTTTCCCTCATCGTCATCAGTTCAAAACAGTTCAATTCTAGGTCTGTCCCTCTTCCTTTCACCTCTAAGGTCGTAGTAACGTGACATTTGTGGCTAAAAATAAAAACATTTACTCTCTCTCTCTCTCTGTCTCTCTCTCTCTGTAGAAAGCAGACCTGGCGGTGGCCGGCTTCACCATCACCTCAGAGAGGGAGAAGGTGATCGATTTCTCCAAACCCTTCATGACTCTGGGCATCAGCATTCTCTACCGAGTTCATCTGGTAAACTCACTTTTACAACATCTTTTTAAACTCTTTAACAGGAACTGATTTCACTCATCAGTGTAGTGCATAATCTTGACTTAATTTATTCTTACTTGTTTTACACATTTAGACAGAAAGCCTGCGTCACAAAGAGGGAGTGTTGCGTTTAAAAAGCTCAGTTACCGGCTCTATCGGGTGTAAGATCCGGAGCGTTGGGATCTTGAACCATGTCCCAGGTTTTGGTGCACCATCTTAGTTTTTTTATTTTTTGAATCCCCCAATTTTATCAAAGTGTAATGGTGAATCATTTAAAGGATAAAGCTTATGTAATACTATATTTTTACTATATTGAAGTCCCATAAAAAGACCCAAATCCACAGTGTGTGAGTTCGTCCCTAAACACTCTCGCTCTCAGCTCTGAGCCCATTGGTTCCTACTGAAGATGGAAATATTTAAAACACCTCATATATTTATAGTTTCATTGAAAAAGAAACTGCCACTTTTATTAAACAGGAGGAAATAGTGCATTTGTTCCGGGACTATTTTCCGCGGCAGATTAATCCACATTTGGTGCTCTAGTATTTGTGGCAGTAGGACGGTGTGTATGGGATTGAGTTAGAATAAACTACAGTGTGTGTGTGTGTGTGTGTGTGTGTGTGTGTTGTGTGTGTGTGTGTGTGTGTGTGTGTGTGTTGATGGTGATGAAGGAACATGTTTTACAGTGAGACTCGCTGATGTGTTTTAATAGTTTCTGGAAACAGTGGAGCTCTGTGGCCCAGAGGAAGAAGATACATCAGAGACAATACTTGTTAGTAGGAAACAGTCAGAATAAGTTGTGGTGTTTTCGTGGGGTTTGGGGACAAGAAAAAAAACAGATTAACACCACACTCATCCTTTAACCAAGTGTTTAAAAAAAAAAGGCACATCCCTGCTATGACTGTATCAACAGAGTGAGAAATGGTGCAGCATATTCAGCCTCGCTGCCTGTCTGTTGTGATTTGTGTGAACTGACCCTTTAAAAACAGAATTTATCTGATGCACAGCTGATAAACGGAGAGGACGCAGCTGGAAGTCAGTTTGCTTTCTTCCAAATAAGAGTTTTAAGATGCTGTTAAAAGATGCAGTTATGTCTCGGCCCAGCCTGCAGAGCCGACAAACAAAATGAACAAAAGGCCGTTTGCACCTGTTGACATTTCCCGTCTCTCTCTCTCTCTCTCTCTCTCTCTCTCTCTCTCTCTCTCTCTGTCCGACAAGTCCACGGATTCAGAGAGAAACTGCTTCAGTCACAACAGCAGCCGCCCCCTCAGCAGGAGCTCCTCTGCTGGAGGCTACCCGGCTGCTCGGGTCACTCAGTCAAACTGCAAGTTCAGGAGAAAGCAACAGCAAATATTCCTGCGACCAGAGAGATCACGCAGGGAGCGGGGGGTTGGGGTCGGGGGTGGGGGGGTGTGAGCTGGGGGGAGCTGATAAAAGCAGAGCTAGGGACACAGATGGAGGGCATGTTTCTTCTCCTTTTGCAGAGAGGGGATATGATTCAGTTGGGGGGGGGGGGGGGGGGGGGGGGCAGGAGCTGCTGTTTGAAAAATATGAGTTTTTCAGCCTCTGAGGGAGGACTGGTGACCGCCTCCCTGACTGGAATGTGAAACTCGACTTCATGCCTCAGCAAGTCCTTCATGAGTTTCCCCAACCAGTTCCTGCGTCCAGAGGAAAATGTGTTGAAATATACCTTTAAGGAATTTTCAGTATGGTTGCTTAGATACGTTTAAATATAGTCCGGATGACTCTTCTGTATGATGTGTAGGAAAAACAGAGGTGATGGACAAATATGAAGAATGAATACCTGAGAATATGATGCAATAACAAACAATAATGCTGCAAGAAGCTGCTGTATCTCTCTGAATCTCTTAATCTCTGCGGGTCCTTCACATGAAAGCAGGGAAAAAAAATCTCGAGGGACTTTTCAAATCTGAGGCTGCAGATTTAAAAACATGTGTGTCCTGCTGCCTTCAGGTGCTGCAGGGATTTATTGAACCAAAGGGGGAAGTTTTCATACAGTACGAAAGCACCTGTGGACGGCAGATACTGGTTTCACCGACGTCCTTGCTGTGATCACATGAAGCTTTTTTTTTTTATCTTTGATTCTTCACTGCGTCGACTGCTCGGAAAGTTTTTCATTGTTTATTCATGTTTTTCAGCCGCATTCAGTGACTGCGGTGTTGTTCAGGACTAGAATCAGACCTGGTCCTGAGACCACAGAAATGACCAGATTTACAGGCCAGGATTAATACCAAAGTGTCAGACCTCCCAGAGTGGATCCAGCACCTTCTTTGTCACTATCAAGATACCATAACCATATTTCCCAACAGAGTTACTCTTAAATCGCTGGTTTGCCTGCTTTAGATGCATTTTAAATCTGATGACGACTGTTGCTCAGCTGTAGTTTCAGGACCATGGACAGCGCTGTTTGTTGTGTTGGTGGTGCTCTGTGAGCGTCGAGCAGAGGAGAGAGACAGAACACGTCACTCAGACCGGGCTCAGGCTACAGGAGTTATGGTCCAATTTAACCCAGATACACCCGTCCCACAATCGGGAGGAGAAATCTGGTCCTGGACTTGGTCGGGACTGATGTTGGGCCCATATTATCCGGTCATGTGCTCACTTCACAGATCCCATCTTAAACTTCCTGAGACTGATCACAGACTCACCGGTGCTGCCCCAATCAACATCAAACATGTATTTAGGATTTCAAATCAGGCTGATTAAGACTATGATTACCAAGAGTTTCCTCAACAGCGTACGATTTGTTGCCAAGCAACCATAAACAGCCTAGCACTTGAGGCTAACGTTAGCTAGCATGCTTCAGTTGACAGATATTAAAACTGAGACTGAAGAATAAACATTCTGTGTGACCATATCTCTCCAACTATTCGCTCATCCAGACTCATTTATGCTTCTGCTTTTGTTTTTTTTGTTTTTTTTTTCTTCACTGCAAAGTTTTCCTGAAGTTTTTGCACCACAGTTCCCATGAGATCACATGGCACGATAATCTTAATAACATCCTGTAGTGTGTGATGTAGTATTATTTTCATATGTTGTAGTGTGAGCATGTTTGGGATTAGACATAAGAACATCTCCTTCTGAGCGTGATGAAACCTGATATCAACTTCTGCGGTCTGAGCCGGGCTTAGTTTGTTTTCTTGGCCTTCTTTGTGATTCTGAATGATTGTCGTGAACGCTCTGATTATTACATGTAAATAAATGTCGCTTTGGTTGACTAGGAAATGGTTGATTGGTCCAAAGGAACATTGCCCCCATGGGCTGTATTAATAGAGCAGGATATGTTGTGGCAAAGTCAGTCATGCTGACAGTGTGTCCCGAGGCCAACAAAAATAAAATCCCCTGTGGCCCAGAAAGCAGTTCCCTGTAGACCTGTGTTACAAAAGCTACATCTGTAAATCTGCAGACAGGACACCTGGAGGTACAAACTATATTATTAGTATTATTATTGTAGTGATAACCCAGTATTAGTAATATTTTAAATAGATTATTGATTTTTTACTATATTGTTATTGTAACTGTTTCCCACATGACACCTCCAAGTCTTTGAAGAGGACTGGAGGTGCCCCCTTTTTCATGGGTGGGTTGAACCTGAGTCTTTCCCACAACAGTAACTCTAAATGGAACGTTCATTTATTTGTTGTTATCATTAAGACATAATAATGTGTGTCCGCTGAGGGCAGACTGATGATGAGATGCAGACGCTGTACATCTGCAGCTCATCAGTATTCACCTCTACCATCTGTCCTCCATGTTTGATCCGGTCCGCTGTCAGAACCTGGGTGTATTGACTCGGCGCTCAGTCAGCTGCTCGGTGCGTGTCCAGCCGAGGCAGCGTCACCCCACCTTCATTTTCTCCAGTGTTTATTTGAAGATTAAGTCGACAGAGAGCTTTTTTTTTTTTTTTTTTTACTCCCTGTGGCGACAGTTTACGCTCTCACGCCGCCAGGCCGACAAGCAGTACAGAGATCAGATCAGAGATCTGGACCAGGACTTCGGCCTCCTGATCCAGTCTGAACCGAGGCATCATAAATTCACTCCGCTACACACCAGGCTGCTGCAATTGCAAGTGCAGCACCAGCGACCGTTATGCACAGTAGATAGACTGGCCAACAGGCCAATGCTGATGATGGTGTACACACACACACACACACAGCTAAACTGCAGCAGCAAAGATGTTTTGTAGGAAACGTAACTTTGTGACCAGATTGTTTTCTGTTAACGCGATGACGAAACGATGTGAATTTACACGTTTGACAAGTTGCAGTAAAGTAAAATGTTCACAGATGTTTCACAGATGCTCAAACGTTTCCACCAAAATATCTGATGTCCCAGAACAATCTCCACTTGTAGTGACATTTATTGAGCTGTTTTCTGGCTCTGTTCAGACTCTCTCAGCTCTTGTTTCAGGTCATAGACAGATCCTGGATCAGAAAGGTCCATCTTACACTGAACTGAACCAAAGAGCTGTTAAAAGGTAAATGAACTGCACTTATAAAGAGCTTTTCTTATCTTATCAACCACTCAAAGCATTTTACAATTCAACATATGGACCACCAACCATCTGGTTAGTGGACGACCTGCTTTATCTCCTGAGCCACAGTTGTCTAAACCACAGATAGGACTCTGGATGTTAACCTGCAGTCCTCCATCCACGCCACCCGCCTCCTGGCGACTCTTGCCACCGTTAATAAAATAAGCTTCATTAGTTAAAGTTAAAAAAAAAAACTGTTTCCTCTGAACATAATCCAGCAAGTGATTACATTATGTACACAACATATTTGCTGCTGCAGCTCAGAAGCATAATTTCCAGAGACAGCGTTGCCTTCAGTCGTGTATATTACAAAACACAAATTAATGTAATTGCCATATGGACAACCAGGGGCCTTCGGGGCCCTTCAAACTCTTGGCCCAGTCCCATGACAACTCTCAGCATGATTCATTCACTCATCATTCATTCATTATCCTTTTAGGGATCCGGAGGGGGGGGGTGTAACCTGGACAGGTCGCCAGTCTATCACAGAGACGAACAACCATTTCGCACTCACATTCACACCTATGAACTGCCAGTTCACCTGCATGTGTTTGGACTGTGGGAGGAAGCCGGAGGAAACCCACGCAGGCAGGAGGAGAACATGCAGACCCCGCCCCCCACCCCTCTCTCAGCAGGAGCAGTACATTAATATCTGAGCGTGTACAAGCTCCTGAATGCATCACACAAACCAACACATTAAATCTCATAAC
Organism: Seriola aureovittata; assembly: GCF_021018895.1. Taxonomy (NCBI): domain Eukaryota; kingdom Metazoa; phylum Chordata; class Actinopteri; order Carangiformes; family Carangidae; genus Seriola; species Seriola aureovittata. Next base: position 6,832,308 of record NC_079379.1, read on the forward strand.
TACTCTGTAACTCCCAAAGCAACTAAATAAACAATAGGGTTGTGTATGGAAGTGTAAAGAGCTTTATGCACATTATAAAACACACACACACACACACACGCAGCATGTATCTAAATAGCTTGCGAGCAGACTTAAAGATGGTAATCTATTTAATTGCTCAAGCTGTTGACTTATGTACACACATTAGTGAAGTGCCATCGTGTTTATCAGTGTTCTTGCCCCCCGGTGCTGAACGGTGTAAATTTATGTCTGCTGCTGCTCCCAATTCATTAGTGCTCGATGTATTATCACTTTGCTATTCACTGCATCTGCAGCACAACAATTTATTACAGCGAAGTACGAGGAGCTCTGAGATCATCACTGTGGAGATACCAGCTGTGACAGCTGTGACAGCGCTGTCATTGTTGCTCCCTCAACAATGACAGTGTCATTGTTTGGAAGATTGGAAGTGGAGATTTTTAAGAAGCTAAACATTATGTTACTTGCGGAGGAAAATTAGACTGACAGATTAAAACAGACAAAAAGAGTAATTCATGTTTTACAGTTATTGATGGTTTTGTCCTGGGTGTTTAGTATTTTATTGAAGGGATTGTCATGTATTAATGCATATTTCTATCAGCATGATGTGTCTTTAATTCAGCTGCTAGATCTTTAAGTTTTGGCCTTTATTGGCGTATCACTGCAGTCGCATTAAAAACCTCATATCTCCAGCTTGTGAACTTTTTCAAAGTAGATGTAATTTGTCATTTTCTTTATATCAGCCCATGTTTGTCTTCATTCACTTCTGTTTTCATAGTGTGTTAACGGGCCGTCTTCACAGCTTCATTTTGTGCTCAACCTAAGCACATGGAGCAAGAGCATTCAGGGTCCAAATCCACTTTTGCTATTTTAACAGCGGAAAACACTGTCAAAAGGGTTGTGCATAATCCTTTAATTAATCTTGGGCGTAGACCAGTTTGGCTTCTGACCCATTTTTTTCTTATCCATTAGATGGCGGGCTAGAATATAATCAAAGGCTAATTTAAGTAATTGATTGATAAAAATGCTAGTGGAATTTGCTTTGTTATTGTTCATGTGTGACGCTGTGGCACACAGTCACAAATTAACAACTGCAGACAGCGTGTTTCCTCTTTCTTTCATCTCAGTTGACTTCAGGATCCAGAACTGAGAATTTTAAAGCTCAGACAACTACAGGGGAAAGTTCTTCAAAGAGAGTGTTGTGAGTTTTGGTGATTGACAGCTTATCTGATAGGCTGCACAGCCGAGGTGTACTGATGCAGTAAACTCACCTCTGATACGGCATCAGGTCAGAACAAGCTCTGAGGATAGTGGCCGCCTGACCTACATGTGTTATTTATCAGTATGAATAACAAAATGTCACATACAAAAGTAACGTGGATGGAGAATCTTCACCGCCTGCGGAGGAAGAAACATCCAAAACAGAGCAAACAGACGTAGCAGGTGGTTCAGTGTTTGTGAAGAGATTGCCTTCTGCTGTCAAGTTAAAGGAAATCCACCGCTGTCTTTAGACTTTGTAACGTTGCTTAAATTGAAAATATAAAACTGGTGCTCTTCTCTATTTTTCTTATTGTCACCAAATCTCATGTGCAGACTCAAACCAACACTATGTTTGTCAGTGCATCTAGTCCATCCATCCATCCATACATCCATTGTGTTCTGTTTATCTGGGGTGGGTCAGGCTCCTTACCCTTTCTTTAAGGCTGGACCCAGACACCCTGCGGAAACTCATTTCAGTCTCTTGTATCTCATTCTTTCGATGTCTACCCAGAGCTCATGACCATAGGTGATGGCTGGAACAAATCCATCTTACCCTCACTTGTGAACAAGACTCTGAACAACACGTTAGTCCAGCTCTCAGTATTACACTACTACAATAATACATTTGCTGGGAACTATTTTCAGTGGTGGATTAATCCACGTTTTTGTGCTCTAGTGAGTATATATGGTAGAGGTGTGTAATTTTGCTGGGAAGTCCTGAGTCAAGGTGGGAGTCTGTAAGTCACAAGTTCAGTTCAAGTCCTGAACTGTTAACTTTGAGTCTTATGTGTTTAGGAACAGCAGCAGCGCTAAGCTAACTGTACAGCTAGCCACCTGTCAGCGACAGATAGCTTAACATTATACAATGCTGATTGTTTATTGTTTTTTATAAGACACCTTTAAGGCTAACAAATCTTGGTTATATCTAGAAACATGAAGGGCTCATTGATTTCATGTTTTCAGCATTTAGCACATTAGCTTAAGCTGTATGGCAAAAAACATGGATGTTAGCCTCAACTTTCCAACACATAACTCCCCTTTAAACATTTTATTATTTTGTTTCTGTGCAGATTAAATAAAAGACATACGATTTGTCAATTTGTCATATTTCAGCGTTTCATTATCTGCTTCCATTGACTGAAGCTAAGCTAACCATATCCTGACTCCGGCTCTATGAGACTCACATTGATCTTCTCAGCTCACTGTGAAGAATGTGAATAAGTGTGTTGAACTATTCCTTAAAGACCATTTGGAAATGACCGGAGGCTGCATGGTTGGAAGGAAAAACAAAAAACACTAAAACATAAAAAAAGTCAACCCTGAGACTGATGGTAGTCGATGAGATGCACCTGCTGTCACCCGCCATTTTCTACTTCAACATGTGATCCAGCTTTCTACACGGGACATCTAAGTGTGATTCAGAGGTACAAAGCAACCTTGCATCAGATAATCGTCTCAGCCCTTTGCCAAACCTCACATGGTGTTCTTTTAAATGAGCCAGAATGGAAAAAAAAAAACGAAACAGAGTTGATTGCCTCCATTACAGCTCCAGTCATCTGCTTTAATTGGGTCCAATCTGGGAGTTCCTCAGCTCTCTTTGCTGCCAAATCCTTTTTTCCAGGGGACGACGGGGGGAGAACGAGGCATCATAAACAGCAGGGAGGGGAGGTGATGAAATGGGTCGATTGGAAGCAACTCACAGGGGAACATCAGCTTACAGTCATTAACACTCGAAAAGCTTGTAACTGCAGTTTACTGGTTTATCTTGTTTTTGTTGTTTTATTCCAATTGCAGGTTTACGTGCTGAGAAAATGTGACAAGCTGAGGAAAGGGAAAAAAAGGGAAACGATCCAATTCCAACACTGTAATTTTCCAAAATACATGGCTGTCAATCTGAAAGACAGGATTGTGTTTTCTAAGCCTGAGACGTTGACAGTTCTCTGCGCGCCGCTGTGATTGGCAGATGGTCATTATCACAATTCACCGCTGCCAGCTGCAGATATAAGAACTTCCACTGATGTTAAACTTCATGTTTTTCCACTTGAATTTAAAGTTCAGAACCGGCTCAATCAGCAAATACACATAACAATGTGCAGAATAGGCATCATGGGTAAAATCCTCCACCTACCCCGCCCTACCGTCTGCTGGCTCAGCAGAAATCCATATTCATCAGACCAGGCTTCGACAGTCAAAGTATCTGCAGGGTTTTGTGCATTAAGCTGCTGCCACATGATTGGCTGATTGGATAACTGCATGACTAAGCAGGTGTACAAGTGTTCCTATAAACATATACAGTATATCTAACCTACAGGAATGCCTACTTTCAGTTAATTTAGACAGATATTGGTGTGTTGTGACAATGATGTAACAATTATAAAAAAATTAAATATAACAAGAAAAGTGCCCCTGCTCATTGATTGACATGTGCCCCAACGCCCTAATAAACCCAGAGATTTTACAGAGTAACGTAACACTTCCTGAAAAACCTTCTCACCTTGTTACAGTGACGTAGAAGTGTACTCCAGGGTGTGTCAGTACACTGTGACATCACTGTCATCAGTGATGCTAGCTAGGCTAGCCTTTCCCATTTTGAAGGCTCTTTCAAATACGGCCTCCTTTTCCTGAGTAAAAAAGGCTCCAACAGGTGGATCCTCCATGGTCCAACCTATCCCAAGATTCATTGCGTGCCGGAAATTAAAATAATATGGCAGCAAACGACATCGACAGAGAGCCTGAGGATTACACTTTTAAATTAAGTATTGGGTGTCAGTTCGATTCAACAGCTACTGTTGAAACCAATGTCCTTAAAGCTTCAATTTCAAGCTACAAATGTAGTGTTGTCAGGGTTGCTAGGCACCGGGATGCAATGCCTTGTGATGCAATGGTAAGGGCAGGAATAGCTGGTGCTGCAAAGCAATAATCCCCTATAAGCCAGACCGTCTCATTTCAGTTAGGCCTTCACGGTCTACAACAGCTACGAAAGGCCACACCTACGTAAATCGTGTCCTCCAAAGGATGCAGCACACAAACTGAAACTGTTTATCACAGAGGAGGGGAGCTCCGGTCATTGTGTATATTATCATAACACCCAATCCTGCAGAATCATTCAAAATCAATAATGTTTTGCAGTCAAAGCCAGAAGAAACAGTCAAGATACAGTAGCTATGATGCGGATCTGCTGAGTGAATGATGTGATAAAACTGCTGCTTTTCCATGTTGATTTTGGTAATTAAAAAAGTGACATATACTGATGCATCAACACACAAAGAGCCTTGATGTCATGGTTCAGTACACCACCAGGTGTGTTTTCATGTACGTCACTCAGTGCATTGTACATTGATTCTAACATGTAAACAACAGAATGGTACACACATTAACTCGTTTCACTCAACTTTAATAACTGTGTGTGTGTGTGTGTGTGTGTGTGTGTGTGTGTGTGTGTGTGTGTGTGTGTGTGTGTGTCTCTGTCTCTCTCAGGGTCGTAAACCAGGTTACTTCTCCTTCCTGGATCCCTTCTCTCCGGCTGTCTGGCTCTTCATGTTGTTGGCTTACCTCGCCGTCAGCTGCGTCCTCTTCCTTGCCGCCAGGTAACTACCTCAGTGTGTGTGTGTGTGTGTGTGTGTGTGTGTGTGTGTGTGTGCTGACTGAAGTGTATAAGTACCAGAACATCTGAATTTTTTATTTTAATATTGGGTCATGGCTTCAGTAAAAGCAGTAGTGTTTAAAATAACACAAACGCCTTGTCACACTTGTCTTTCAGTCTCAGTAAGTGAAGCTCTCTCTGCCTGTAATTTTGTCACTCAAAGTAACATCAAAATAACTCAGTCAAACTGTTTAACACTGTAAACACAGTCATTATGTCGTTTCCTTTTGTGTAGAACGTCTGAATGAATTTCTTCCTGTTTACTGCTCTTACACTTTCACACTGTGTGAGGCAGGTGTGAATAGATGTATTCACTATGAGTGAAAACACTAAAAGCATTGCAGGTTGAAGATGAAAATGCAGTTGTGTTGGTCACATGTTTTTCAATGTTATTTGGAGTATAAAAGAATAAAATTTTCATCAGAATGATTATGGAGTCAGTGATGTTGGATGGAGGAGCTCACTGTGAACTTGTGTGCAGGTTATGAGAAGATGTTTTATTTAATGTCACAGTGGAACAGACCAAACCCTCCGTGTCAAAACAGAAAGAATAAAGAACGTAATGTGTCGGGAGGTGGTCCGAGTCTGGTCTCTGTTCTCTATGACAGGACTCCGCTGACTTTCCTAATATGTTTGTTTCTCACTCTCTCTCTCTCTCTCTCTCTTTCTTTCTCTCTCTCTCGCTCCCCCCTCTCCAAAGGCTCAGCCCCTATGAATGGTACAACCCTCACCCGTGTCTGCGGGAGCGGCGGGACATCCTGGAGAACCAGTACACGTTGGGGAACAGCCTGTGGTTCCCAGTGGGTGGCTTCATGCAGCAGGGCTCAGAGATCATGCCCCGGGCTCTGTCCACACGCTGCGTCAGCGGAGTCTGGTTCGTACTTGAAGTTTATATTGTCTGCTTTAACTTAGGGTGACCAGATGTCCCCGTTTTCCGAGGACAGTTCCCGATTTTGATGGCCTGGCCCCTGTTTTTGATGGCCTGTCCCTGGAAATGTCCCCATTTTTATCTATGAATTAAAAAAGGACACCTAGGACATCGAGCTTTGTGCTTGTTTTGGCCAAAAGAGGGGTCTTACTGCTGGCTATAGCAAAACCATCAAACTATCCACTCAGATTTTTTAATTCATTTTTTAGCTGGCTCATTCATTGGTTAGGGTTCATCACCGGTGAACAAAAACAAACATACACATAGCCGCCTAGCCGTAACTTGAAAAAAATTGTTTTTATGTTGGAAGAAGTGAAGAATTTGCACGACTGCCTACAATGGACTTCACACAACAATATTCACAACCTTTTATGATTCTTTTGATCTGCGGACCCTTACGACTGAAAGGAATATAATATAAAATATTGAGGAATCGACACACAGGTGGACTTCATAACTGCTTCAAAGGTAGAGAGTCGTCATTTTATCAGTTGTCCTTCACCATAGTTTATTATATTTTAATGATACACTGACTGCCAAACTGGAAATTTCCCTGCTTTTCATTTCAGATATCTGGCCTTACTTTAACTGCTGGACCATCTTATGTCCCTCTAACCACACAGCCATACTTTAACTGAACACATTCAGTGTGACACTGATGGAGGACTGAGGCTGATGATTCCCCTCCTCCGCCAGTGCAGACAGAGTAATCTTACGTGGTCGTACCTCTGTCTCTCCAGGCTCATATACCTGTTTCTGACTCCTGCAGAGCGTCGGTCGTTGCTTGAGCTCAGCAATTAATCAGCGAGATGCAATTAAGCAGACTAAGTGTGGGTGTAGTGAAGCAAGGTCAGCAGCAGAGTATGAACGAGCCACATCTACAAAGTTTGGAAGAAAAACTAACAGAGCCTGTCTGTTACAGGTGTCACAGAGAGACTGTCCTCCTGAAATAAATCAGGTCGTCTGCGCAGCAGGTTATTATGGCCTGTAGTTACTTAGTAGTAGTTTATGTTGTTTTATCTTATCCACAACAAAGTTAACCACTTTGTTATTATTGTAACCATGACAACAAGGATCATCTAATATTGAGGAAGTACTTATTTTAACCCGAATCTTTTCCTAAACCTAACCAAGCCATGACCGTTATTATAGTAACCATGGTGACAAAGGTAGGTACCCCGCTGTCGGTTTAGGAAAAGATCTTTGAGGTCATTTGGGTTAAAATAACTACTTCATCAACAATCAAAAGACAGTTTTTGTTGTCGTGGTTACAATAATGACAACGGTGTTAACTTTATCGAACAGTCATGGATAATAGAAACAACATAAACTGCTACTTTCACATGGGAATCGAACACCGCTCTCCTGTGTCGTATTGCTCTGTTTTGTTGTCCCATCCATCCACCACAGTGTCCTCCTGACGTGGACGTTGTCTCTGTTTATACTACGTCACCGCAATTCTTCCTTTGCTCCTGTCATAATTACTTTGACCACTAGATGTCGCCTAACAACAAAACGTAACTATGGGTCATAATAACCTGCAGCACAGACGACCTATGGGCTCGTTTTTTGCAGCACAGTCTCTTGAGAACAGTAGAGCGTTGGCCTCTCACAGCAGGTGAATCTCTGTATCATGCCTGTCTCAGAAAGAGCCGCTACAAACCAAAACGTTTGATGAATAATGAAAATCATGAGTTCTCAAGGGAGAATTATGTGTGAGCCAGGAAAGGTACGGCCCTGATCTGACCTCGTCTTCAATATGTATATATTTTTAAATCCTCCAGTTACACAGATTCTTGAAGTGAATGATGCTCACATCACAGCCACTTTCCTCATTGTTAAAATCAAGTGTTTCCTCCCCCCTCCCTCCCTCCCTCCCTCCCTCAGGAGCATCAGCTGAAGGTGAACAGATGGTGAAGTGGCTCGTGTGAAAATGATGATGTCGCTTTCTCTTCTCGGTTTATTTCCACTGAACCTCCTCTCTCCTCCTCATGTCCTCTGTACTGAACCTCCTCTCTCCTCCTCATGTCCTCTGTACTGAACCTCCTCTCTCATCCTCATGTCCTCTGTCCTGAACCTCCTCTCTCCTCCTCATGTCCTCTGTACTGAACCTCCTCTCTCCTCCTCATGTCCTCTGTACTGAACCTCCTCTCTCCTCCTCATGTCCTCTGTCCTGAACCTCCTCTCTCCTCCTCATGTCCTCTGTCCTTCTCCTCCTCTCTCCTCCTCGCATCCTCTGTCCTTCTCCTCCCCCTCTCCTCCCGTCCCTTCTACATCAGTGCTGATAGAAACAGACAAACAACAAATATTTACCTCCGTCCTCCTGCTGTCTGTGGAGATGGAAATTACCATTACTCTCCAAATACCTGTCCTCTCTCTCCTTCCCCCTCTCTCCCTCCCTCCCTCCCTCCATCAGTCCCAGTAGCTGCAGTAGGACAGATGGTGGAGGGACTGGAGAGGCCATCAGCATCTTTTCTCTGACAGCTCTCGGCCTCACCGGGCACTTAGCCCCATAAAAACTCATGATGGCTGTGGCACAAACTGCAGCATGTTGATGACTGACTGACTGACTCACTGACTGACTGACTTACTTACTGACTGAAAGGGAAACAGTAGAAATTAGGTCGTAGCCTTATTGACAAAGGAGAGGAGAGGGTAGTGCACTCCAGTCACATGACCTGAGTCAGATCATGAATCTGAACGTGTGGTGTATGTTCGATTCCATCCGTGACAATGAGGGTAACTACTCTCCTCACCTCTCTCTCCTCCCTCCTCTCTGTTTGCCTCCATCCTTCCCCTCCTCTCTCTTCCTAATTCCCTTGCTCATCACTTCCGTCTCATTTCCTCTGCAGCGGAGACATCCTGCTCGTCTCTGCAGCCCGAGTTCATCTTTAGGTTGATGATTTTTACCTAAAACTCCTGACGTTTCCTGCAGAGCTCTCCATCTGTCTCTCTCCTGTTTTTTCCGCTCACAGCTCTTAATGAAGAGAGAGAGGGGGGAAAAAAACGAGCGAGTGTGTGCAAGTTTCTCGGGGTAAATAAAGGTTAACGCCGCTCTTCCTCTCGGCTCCTCTCAGGTGGGCCTTCACCCTCATCATCATCTCGTCCTACACGGCCAACTTGGCGGCGTTTCTCACCGTTCAGAGGATGGAGGTTCCCATCGAGTCTCCGGACGACCTGGCCGACCAAACCAACATCCAGTACGGCACCATCCACGGGGGCTCCACCATGACCTTCTTCATGGTGAGACTGTAATTAATCTGTATTGATTTTATTCAACTTATTCCTCTCTTGGTATTGTTTCATTTCAGACACTGTGTGTTATTGATTTTGTATTTTGTATTTTGTATTTTTCCGTGTCTCACTCTTCTCCCTCCTCTTCCTCCAGAACTCGCGGTACCAGACGTACCAGAGGATGTGGAACTACATGTACTCCAAGCAGCCCAGCGTGTTCGTGAAGAGCACTGAAGAGGGCATCGCCCGCGTCCTCAACTCCAAGTACGCCTTCCTGATGGAGAGCACCATGAACGAGTACTACCGCAGCCTCAACTGCAACCTCACGCAGATCGGAGGACTGCTGGACACCAAAGGCTACGGTATCGGCATGCCTCTGGGTGAGTGAACGGGAGGACCCAACCCTCCTAATGACATGATTACTAGAGCCTGATTGATATTGCATTTTTGGGGCCCATGCCGATACTGATATTAGGAAGTGAATATATTCCGATATCAATATATATCGGCTGATATCAATATATTGGCCGATATACATTTGCGAAACTTGGGAAAAAGATATGTCATGAAAGCAGGATATTTTACAGTTTAACAATAAACCTCTTTGTCCAAAATGACATCAGTGCACTGAAACCGTAAACTTCACTGGGAATTAAATAAAATAACTATAAAAATTAATAACTATAAATAAAAAACATGAGAACAAATATGTATATATATATATATATTATATATGTACTGTATATATTTAAGTCAAATGAAAACAAAGGATCAAATATACATAAAATGCCGTCTATATAACTTGACTTGACCCAAACATATCCACTGCATTAGCAGTGTCAGGTCTGTGGATGGAGGATGTCGTACTGTATCCTGCACAGACTGTGAAACCTTTTAATATGTGACTTGTGATTTTGTGATTCTGTATGAATAAGATTAACTTGACCGATGTACTTTGTATAGAATTTGTTTCGCTTCGTTTACGGAAGCACTGAAAAGCAAGAGGAGTTCAAGTTTATTTTTTCTCATTTGTATTAACAACCACTTAGAGGCAAGAGATTTTTTTTCAATTTTTTTTTTCAAGGATGGCTTGGAAAAATAGAGACAGTGTTGCTTTTTAGAGACGTGATCGACCTGAGTAGTTTGCTGAAAAGGACATTTTTTAGTCAACTATTTTTGGGCAGGAGTCATGTTTCTTTTTTTGCTGCTTACTGAAAACTGACACAAAGCCTGAAGGTATATTGAGGCATATTGATGCCTGCTACTTGCATATATGTGTTAGGGGTAGGTATAAAGCTGCCTGCTAGTCTGGCAAACACCATTTGTTGTAAGTGTTTTCTAGGCTTAAATCTTATGTGGAACTCTTAGCTGGTACAGTACAAATATTTAAGGTCCCATATTTTACACTTTTCCTGTTTTTGTTTGAAGTGTTGATCCATAAGAAGATAGATTTTGTGGTTTTAAGAACCAAAAACCATCTCAATGTAGTTTAACATCGCTCCCTCTCCAGAGAGGCTCTGAGCCTCTCTTCTGATTGGCTGGCTGTTTTCTGAGTGATCCAATAAAAATATAGCAGATTTCAGGTAAACCAAATCCTTCAAGGTTGGATGGTGTGTCCTGGTGGGCGGGGCTTGGGGTATGGCTGAGAGCGTTGACTGCTTTATTGTGACATCATAAAGTTACAGAAGTCCTGACGGCTCATTTTAAGGCTTAGTTTCTGAATACAAGCTGTGTGCATTTCTCTGTGGACTGAGCGCTTTGATACATTCAGTATTAATATAGAACCTAGACCTGCTTTATAATCAAACAACACATGGAAATCTACCTTTATACAATATGGGATCTTTAAGAACAACCAATAAAACAGTTTTTCCACCAGATGAATGTTTTAATTCCTGCTGCAGGAGAAGTGGAAACACTAACCTGGATGTGTTTAGCCTGCTGTCACATCACATCTTGTATGTAATACATTGAGGCTGTGTTTCCTTCGGTCTGTCACCTTGTGTGTCGGCTCGGTCGCAGCCGTTAACCAGGTCATATTCTTTGTGCAGCTGCTGTTCTTGGCAAATTAAACCCATCCTGACTCCAGTTTGGCGGCGTTCTGCCTTTTTTGCCAGCGTCTGGCCCCTCACCTTGTCGTCTGCCACAGACTTGTTCCTGGTGATAAGTATTAGTGCATAGATTAGCATATTTAATGGAGGCAGGACGAGCAGATGTGGAGAGAGGGAAGGGAACAGCGGGAGAGCTTTTTGGGAGACTGGCCTGTCAGTCAGCCTCCACATTAAGTGATGCAAATAAAAGCAGCAGAGTCACCAGGTGCTGCAGTTAGGCAGTGGTTCACATGTTAACTGTGCTGATTGGGAAACTTCCAGCTGCTTTAAAATTAAAGCGTCATTTTGGCTTCTGTGTTCTGGGAGCTGAAAGTTCGGTCGACTAAAAGGAACCATCCAAACCAAACTACTTTCCTCCAGCTCGTTCTGAGGGACATTCAGGTGTCCCAGGGCCGGGTGAGATTAATCCATCTGGCCTGGGAGGTTTTCTCACTGCTCTGGGCCCAGCTTGAGGTCTCCTCCCAGTTGGACCTGTCAGAAAACCTCCAAAGGGCAAGTAGGGGGAGGGATCCTGATCACACACTTGCATAACAGGTCTTCCAACAAAATTAACCTAAACTATATTGTAAAAGGACCTACAGTATATATGCCTGTTTTATTACCTTTTATGTTAAGATTTGCTTAGATTAGGTGTTACAGACGATTCCGGCGGCTGATCTGTTGATTCATGACAAAATGTAATTTCAAAATATGAGTATCAAAATGTACTTGCAGTACTTAACATGGAAGTTACTTGCAAAGTAAAATTTCTAAAAGTTAATGGTCTGAAAAAGTCTGAAACCTAAAGAATCCGAGATCTTTGTGAGCAGAGTTTGAAGGGGTCAAAGAGGAAAACGGGGAAAAGAAGAGTTCACGTCTGAATTGATATCCATCCATTTTGAAAAAAAGTTGATAATTCTTTTGGAAATGAGGTACTACTGGCTTCAAGGCTTCAGTTAATCTTTCCATAAAGTGACATATATCTGTTTTGTTAAGAAAGAAAAGAAAAGGAAGTCAAGAGGGAACGAACGAATCAATCTGTAACTGTGAAAAATGGAACATCAAACCTGTTCAAGTGCCATCGCTGTGTCAAAGACTTCACTCGTCTTTTACTTTGAAACACGCACTTCCTGCTGTGTGTCATTGTCTGAAAGTCAGTGTCACATTTTAATGGAAGATGAATGAGTGATGGAGTGAGGAGGAGAGGCAAGGATGAAGGTTCGCTAATTTACAACTGTAGTGGACAAAGTATTAATGACAGGGACCAGTATGATTTATGTTAGCATAAAGCTGAATCAACTCTTTTCTGTAACAGTGTCAAGAATGACTTACAGCACTCACACAGCTGCTTTCTTACAGTGGTTCTTCAAATATGGATCCTGGTCCTGGTAATGTTTTATTCTAATGAATGGCTTGTATGCGTGAGGTCGCAGTGGATCATGGGAGTATAAAGATCATGATTTGGACATGAGAGACTAAGGTCCATATCCTGAGTGCTGTGTGATGTAATAGGCAACAGAAACACGTTGGTTAAGCTGAGGGCAAGATGGTGGTTTTAGTTAAATCATCTTCATGTCACTGGTGTCTTTTACAATATTGAACAATAGAGAACCAAGACCACAAACTGTCCTTAACCTTAACCGAGTGGGAGCGGGACTGCGCAGCATTTTTGTCCCTTGTCCCACATCCTGCATACGATGTCCCGCATTTTATTGGCTTTATTGGTTTTTTAAAAGTCAACACTGCAGGACAGACGCTTTTTTAAAAATCTGGCTTTTATCCAACGGCTGTGAAGGAAGCAGGGAAGGCTGCACTACACCCAATGGGGAGAGTTGTGAGCCACAAAATCACAAGCTATGCAGTTTTCAGCAGAACAATGATGGAGAGTACCACAAAGAAAAAGGAAATGCAGTTATAACAAATCCTGGTTAACTACCTATAACTGGGTGAAGCCGGTGGTCCAGAGTTATTTTTCAATGTGCTGATATATGGATGTATTTGTATTGTAACCCAAAGGTGATAAGAAAAGGTAACAGCAGCTGAAATAACGAGCGTTTACCACACTGTGCAGCTCAGCATTGATAGCGTTTCCCACATTGTCCCACACAAACATACTCTTTGTCCTACATTAGCTTTATTGGGATCGACGTGGTTCTGAGCACATCAGTGGATATTGTGCTTCAAAAGGAAACATAACATAATAAAAAAAATTAAATACTTATTGTGTGTTCAGTGTCAACATTTTCTGACTTAACAGCTCTCTTATTAATAGTGTTTATTAATAAAGGCCTGGTCACGTCAACATTTTAGATTAGAATCTCCACAGTTGTAGATTTATTTATGTGGATAAGATATATTCATGCAAATTTAAATTTCAACTTTTGTATTTTTCTTGTAGTTTATTGGCTGTGTTGCACCATCCAAATTTATTTAAAGGTGCTATATTGTATAAAGGTAGATTTCCATGTCTTCTTTGATTATACTTTATACTTTGTGATGTCACAACAAAGCAGGCGCCACTCTGTCCCAAGCCCTGCCCACCTGAACCCACAATCCACCCTTGCAGGATTTGATTTCTCAACCTGAAATCTGCTATATTTTTTATTAGATCACTCAGAAAACAGTCAACCAATTAGAGAAGAGGCGCAGATCCTCTCTTCTGATTGGCTCACTGACCTGCTGTTGCTAGAGCTCCAGAGAGAAGCCTGAGAGAGGAGATGCAAAACTACATTGAGATGGTTTTAGTTTCTTAAAACCACAAATATATCTTCTTATGGATAAACACTTCAAATAAAACACAGCAAAAGTGTAAAATAAGGGACCTTTAAACTGCTGCATTGTTTAGGCGACACACTGGAGGACATGCCAGCCGAGTGTGCGTCTGTTTTCATTGATTATACAACAATTTTTATTGCTTTTTTATTGCTATGAATATGTTTTGATGGTCGGACACATAGAACTAGTTTAGAGAGACCATGAAACCAGAACAGCGCGTATTTGCTGTTGTACATTAGTGATACAAGAATAACTAATGGGAGACGGGGTCGGTGGGTGACACCGCGCTGCTGCAGAGGTCTGTGTTGAGTTCGAACAGACGGCTGCACATGAACGCATGAACACAGAGCTCAGGTGCAGAATGAGAGCATGTTTGATTTGTGTGAAAGATGCGGCTTCCGCTTGGTCTCTTAACATGTCAGCCTGCTGAGCTTGTTAGTGCATCTCAACACATGTTTAACAAAGCAGAGGTGAGCAGGTGAACTGAGGCTGTTACTGACTGAATTAAAGAGCTGAAACTGCTGCACAGTGTCAGTCAGACCTGCCACCAGAAATTCTTGACATATTATTAAATCTAAAACTAAAGGCTTTTCTTACACTTTAACTTCCTCACATCACCTCATTTTTCTTCCTCTTCCCATTTTTGACTTTCTTCCCGTCCAGACAAACTGTGTGTTTGCCCAGTTAATGCAGTTTGTTGTCTCAAAGCTAAACTAAACACCCAGACCGAGACCACTTGACGATGAGGGTCTTGGTCCCCCTCCAAGTGGACTCTTGTGTGGTTTGTTCAGTGTGTGGAAGCAAAGCAGATGAACCGCAGGATGTTTTGACAGTAGATATTATCAAGGCTGTAGATATTAGGAAGTTTACACAATCATGTCTTAACCATGGTAACACATGGTGTATTGTATTTAAAAACTGAGTAAAAAAGAGGTGAACCCCAGCGACTCTCTGCCTGTTTGTCACAAAGAGATACAAATCGACAAGACAAATGCCGAGACTTGTTTGTGGCAAGGATACACTCACCCACCCGTCACTCAGACTGGCACGCCCTCAATTATACATAACTTTAAGTCTTAATAGAATATAAATAGGTGAGTTATATAAAAGCGATTATCATGAAGGAGGAAGTTAGCTATAAAGAGCAAAACCATTTTTTTTGTACCAGGCTGTAAACATGTTTAATTCTGCTGTAAAGTTGGACATGTCAACATGGTGACTGACTCACTTTTGGAGCCAGCCTCAACTGGCCACTACAGGAACTGCAGGAGCTGAACTTAGCACTTCAGTGTTACCAGAGGTTGCTGCTGGGTTCACATGACCACTGTTCTCACAGCTTTTGGTTTGTTTGTGATAAAGTCAGTGTGAACAGGAACCAGATCAGAAAAAAAGAGCAACAATGATCTATTAAAATCACTTTCAATAAATTGGAAAAAGACTAAAAACGTAGCCGGTTTGATCGCTCCAGTCAAGACCAAATGATTCCCTGTAGCTAAATTTAATTCCGTTTAGTTATACTTGTGTTAATTCACCACATAAACCTTAGTCTTGACTGAATTCGACTCGGCTTTTTTTCCTCCGCAGGCTCTCCGTTCAGAGACGAGATCACTCTGGGGATTTTACAGCTGCAGGAGAGCAACAGGCTGGAGATCCTGAAGAGACGCTGGTGGGAGGGAGGACAGTGTCCCAAGGAGGAGGACCACCGAGCCAAAGGTGGGTCTCGCGGCATCTGTTCTTTTACCTTTCAGGAAAACAAAGACTGTCTTTCAGGCCTGGTTCCAGACTGCTTTGATAGGGGGGGAGGGGCATTAAGAGATGTTGACTGGTCACTAACCGCCAGACTTTAAGACTGGTTACTGGGGTCCTCTATGAGTGTCCTTTAAGACTGTAAGCTATAACATACACTGTTTTAAGTTATTTAAAACTGAAGCCATAGAATAATCACAAAAACCAAAATCAGATCTAGAGATCAATAAAACTCGGCTGTTTTTATCAGAGTCAAGTCACTGAGTGTGAGTGAAGTAGACTGGTAACCAGAGAATAAGTCACTGAGTGGTGATGAAGTGAAGTGATGGCGAAGCAACTGCTCTGCTCACTGGATCCAGTTGTATATGACCAGACCAACCAGTCAGATATATAAATAAACTTTGATTATTTTAATGTGGCATGTTTATGATTGGTCACATGGACAAGGACAAAATAAACACAACATAACGACGCATCTGTCTTTGAGCTGGAAACACTGTGGCCGCCATGAAAGACAATGTTTGGTGAGGGAAACATGTTGGACAATTGTGCAATAGATTGTGTGTTTTGTTTGATAGACCCTCACTGACCTTGCAAACAACACCACAAACTACAGCCCCAGAAGTTAAACTAGCACATCTCCAAAACTGTTCCAACAAAATGTTCTCTGAGGTTAAACCGCTGCGTTTGATCAGCATTCGTTTGTATCAGTGAGGCTCATAAACTGGCAACTGAGAGTGTGTTTTTCATCTGATACACAACTCAGGCCACATCACAGTACAAGTACAACTCACATGTCGTCAGTGCAACAGGATTTTACTGAAGCACAAGACAGGCAAAAAAAGAAGGGGGGAGAGAAGTATGGGGGGGTTTGAGGGGAAAGAAAGTAGGAGAGGGAGGGAGGGGGGATGTGTTCCATTCAGGGCATGGACTTTTTGAGGATGCGGTTCCTGGACATGCAGTAACCATCAATCTGCTCAGACAAGAGGCTGCTGCACTTCCTCTGTCCATACAGCTCTCTGAGTCTGCGAGCCTCCATCTTCCTCTCCAGCTCATCCTCACCCTCATCCTGCTTCTTTCTCAGTCCAGACTTCAGTCTCTTCTGCAGCCAGTGCAGGGCCCTGGTGGACTTTGGTGAAGTTTGAGACTTGAGGCTCTTTCCTTCAGCACTGCAGCTGAGGGCGGAGTCGTCAGGGCGGAGCTCTTCCTCGCAGCGTGTCGTCTGCTCTCCGACCCAGTTGTTGATCAGAGTTTTTCTCTGACCCTGCTCCTGGCTCTTCACCACAGAGGTCAGGCGCTTCAAGCTGGTGTTGTGTTGCACACAGCGAAGCTCCGCCTCCTCGCACCTCCTCTGCTGCGCCTTCTTCAGATCACTGATGGTGTAAATGGGTCTCATGATGGGCTGCTCCTGCACCATCATGACCTCTCTCCACTGAAGCGTCTCTGTCTTCAGTTGCTGCTGCTTTTCTTTCTCCAGGGCCTTTTGATTATCTTCCTTCCTCTTCTCCTCCTCTCTCTGTTTGGCCTCCCGCCTCCTCCTCTCCTCTTCACCTCTTTCCTTCTGCCTTCTCACACTTTCAGCTTCT
This sequence comes from Seriola aureovittata, assembly GCF_021018895.1. Lineage (NCBI taxonomy): Eukaryota > Metazoa > Chordata > Actinopteri > Carangiformes > Carangidae > Seriola > Seriola aureovittata. The sequence goes on from NC_079379.1 coordinate 6,849,588, forward strand.
TCATCTCTGTCCTCCTTTTCTCTCCTGCTCCTCTGAAGCTCCTCCAGAGCAACTCTTCTTCTTCTCTCCATCTCCATCTCTCTCAGCTCTTTAAAGCTCTAGCATGGGTTAACCTCCAAAAACACTGGATCCTACATTTCCCATAATACAACTCCCCACACCTATAGTGTCAAACACAGACTTTGTAGTTGCCAAGCTGTCACTACTATTTTCTTCGACAGGTTAAAGCTCATCCAGAGACACAGAAATATTACACAACTTCCCACAGGCTGAGTTGCACTCATCACTAAAGTAACTTGACTTGAGTTGGATGAATATTCATTAGATTGCCATCACATTTTGTACATCCACAGTCCTAAGAGAGAGTCCTAAGATCTTGTGACTTTTCATCTAGTGCCACCAACAGGTTGACATTATTGATTTAGATTGAAATGTCTGGACACAGACCCGCAGACTGCTTTGGTTTGGGCGGGGGGGGCATTAAGAGATGTTGACTGGTCACTAACTGCCAGACTTCAAGACTGGTTACTATGGGGTCCTCTATGAGTGTGATCAACCCGCTGGGTTTGGATTGTGGGATGAGATCAGAAACTTCTTGTAGGAGGAGGATGAGGACGAGAATGAACTTGTTTCAGAAACTCTGTGAACTAAATCTGCAGATGCAGAGCGCCAACACACCTCCTCCACAGCTGGAAGATAAAATCACATCACTCATAAGAATACTGGAGACGTGGGAGCAGCGAGTGAAACACAGGGGGGAACGTAGACTCCTTCATCGAGGTCAACAAGCTGCAGAACACCTCGACCTCGTATCTCTGCCTAACACAAACATTTCCAGAGGTTTCTCCCAGTGCAGGATTCTGCAGAATATGTCTGGATCCCAGGAGCTCTTCTGAGCAACAGCAGCTGCCGACTTCAGCACCACAGAAGAAGAACAGCTCATAAATGTCACCTCTGGTTCAAGGAGGAGGCTGCATTTTGGATTGAAGTGGAAAAGGACACAGCAGGGCGGGAGAGCCACACTCCTTCCTTCATTTTCACCCACTCCTACCTGTGTTGAGAGGTTTTTTTTTCTGCAGTTGCTTCAATCAAGTCAAAATACAGATCACAGCTGGACGTTGAAAATGAGCTCAGAGTGGCAGCTGCATCCCCGACTTTAAAATATCGACAACACAAGGAAGCCTACAGCGGTGACTGAGGAGATCAAGTGAAGGATGAGTCCTTGCAGAGAAAACGTTCAGGTTTTGTTTCTTTATTCCCGGGGAGTTGGTAAACTTGCCATTTTTGTGCAGAGAGGCAGTTTTGAGGAAAATCTGTTGAAAAGCAGCAGATGCACGCTGCAGCGTCGCTTTTAATTGCTTCCACTCAAGAAGGGACTTGTTCCTTATTTAGTTCATTCAGGAAGATTCAGTAAAGATTTTGGGAGCCGCTGCCTTTTAACACATGAACGTACAGATGAACGGATTATGAAAATGTGTCATTGATAAATCTGTCGACGGAGTGTAACTGTAAAAACCGAACACTCAGCCTGACTCAAAAAAAACAACAACAAAAAAAACCCCAAAAACAAACAGACGAGCTCCAGCGGCAGATGGTGCAATCACTTAAAGATGCACAACAATTAGCTGTTTACACATCTGAGTGTACATGTAACACAAGAGTCTGAAAACAGAGTCGGCACACTCTGCAGGAAGGTGGATGCAGCCAGATGTTCTGCAGGAAAGCAGCTGTGATGTCTGTTTGTAGAGACATGTTTGTTTGAGTTTATGGGGGATTTTTTTTTTTTTTTTTTTTTTGGGAGGTTGTGTTTAACACAGACATTTCCAGTATGAAGAAAAAGGCGGGTAAGCGTGTTGCTCGACAGTGTTGACCTGTGAGTGAACGGCGAGCCGGGGAAGTCCAAAATATAGATATTGGAGCTATTTTAGCTTATTAGCTTAGCTTATTGTTCCACAGAGGAGCAGCGGTCTGCAGACAGACTGAGACAGGAGACGATGGTCTGTTGAGTTCACTGGCTCACCATTAGCTTTAGTTTTCCATCTTCAATAACTTTATTGAACAAAGTGGTGCAGCAAGGTGAACGAATGTCAGGGGGGAGTAAAGAGACAAGCTGATGTCCTGCTCGTCTTCGTGATGAGACAAAAACATAAAACAGCCTCTGACACGACACAAACTTTGTCATCCAGCGTGTTGCTTCTCTGCGTCCATCGATTTCTCCTTCTTTTTTTTCTCAATCGATTATGAAGACTGAATTTTTCCTTTAACGTTTCCATTACTGGTGCGCTTCTCTTTTTTTTTTTTTTTTTTTTGTCCTTATGTGTGTCAGTGTAAGGAGACGAGACAGTTCCTCTTCATCGACTTTCTCACTCTGATCATGGTTCTATCAGTCCTGTCTGAGTATTGATCCGCTGCTCTCTGTCATCCGTTCGTATAGCTTCCTTCATTCCCAGTGTGCGTGTGTGTGTGTGCGTGAGTGTGAAGCTATTGGGATCCCATTAAGACTAATCAAATGTCTCTTTATTGCTGATTGCACAGTATACAGTACGTGTGTGTTACTGTTCCTTTATGTCCCACATTTCCTTACAATTATAGACAGAAACTGTGAGAAAAATCCTCCAAAATAAAAGCCTTTTAGTCCTTTCTCTGAAGAAAAGTTATGAGCTCAGGTCTTACAGACAAGCAACTAACAAATTGCATGCTTTTATATGTATTTCTGTTTTTTTTTTTTTTTTTTTTGTGGGGGTTTTTTGTGTTGTGTGTAAAGACACTAGAAGTTATTGATCAGTTTTTCAATCACTTTTTTTGGAAAACCTTATTTATAGCATTTAATAATTAACTGATTTATTTCCACCTAAAAACTAAAAAAAAAGAAGAAAAAAAAGAAAAGTAGACCAAGATGAATGAATGGGTAGCCATGCTACGGCCTGCCTCAGACAGCAATCATAAGCATGCTAACACGCTAAACTAAGATGCTGAATGTGGTAAACATTATACCTGCTAAGCATCGACATGTTAGCATGACGGCTAATGGGCCTAGGCACAGCCTCACAGAGCCTGAAGCTGCTTTAGGTTCTACAGGTGTTCAGACAGAAGGTGAGGGTCACTTTACTTATATCCTCTTATAGTCTGCGATAATCCCATAATTTTAATCTCTCCATAAAGCTCGTTTTGTTGTTTTTGAATGTGCTTTGTTGACTAGACTTATTAACCTTACCTTTAAATGGCTAATATGAGAATGTGACTTTTATCCCGTATTGAATAAACCCGTTATCATCGCTCTCCTCTGTGTGTCTCAGGTCTGGGGATGGAGAACATCGGCGGGATCTTCGTGGTCCTGATCTGTGGCCTCATCATCGCCGTCTTCGTGGCCATCATGGAGTTTGTGTGGTCGACGCGTCGAACCGCCGAGACGGACGAGGTAAACCTTCACCATCCTCCTCCTCCTCCTCCTCCTCTTCCTCTCTCGTCCTCCTCCTCCTCCTGCCCCGCCCCCGGCCTCAACCTCAGCTCAAACAGCTCAGTAGGTCGTCCGCCTGTTCGCCTGTGTGCCTGTCGAGTGTCATCAGAATGAGCTTCATTCAAAGTCGCACATTAACCTCGCCCATTCTGCTGAGTGGCTCCATTATTAAATCATCTTGTTGTTGTTGTTGTTGTTGTTGTTGTTGTTGTTGTTGTGAAGCTGAATTTGGGGCAAATGTGTATAAAATGATGTACAGAACATGGGGTGGTGTAGTCATAAAAACAAAAGCTCCTGGGTTTGAAGACTGCAGCTCAGTGCTGTTTAGAAAAGGCTTTGTTTTCACGAATGTTTTCTTGTCAGCGTTCGTCTTTTTTCATTTACTTTTGTTTTCACGTTACTTCGTCTCTTGGCGAGTTTTTTTCACCCGGAGGATCTGATGTTTTACATCAGCCTGTTCTTATTAAGTTATTAACATTTTGTGTCTGTTTATGTTTAGTTTAACCTATTGTTGTTCCTGTAATATGAAAAAAGAAAAAGTCATTCTCTATAATGGTTCTATTAGGTTTTACCTGTCAAGCATCTGATATAAATTCTGTTTTCTTGCTCCTGGGTGCTAAACATTGAACTAATCTTGTGCTAACTCCACCGTGCTCTTAGCTGGGTTTGTTCCTGTTCAGCTTGTAACGTGATTTTCATTTGTTACATTCAAAGCTCAGACACTGATGCTTATAACTCCAGCTAGCTTAGCATAACAAAAATTTGCTGCAAAAAGCTGCAAATTTTCATTGTTTTGAATATGCGTTTGTCAGATTTAAAATCAAGATACAGCTCATACAGTTTCACTGTCAGAGGAAAATCTTTGACGAAATTTGACGAATGTGTCTAAATTAAAGCATGTGATTGGATTGTTGTCTGTTTAAAGCTCCAATGAGAAATTAATACATGAATCAATAATTCTGTGTATTAAAATAAAGCATAATTTTTGTCCTGCCTCACCAGATAGATTAGAAAGTTCTATAGAAAACATGTCTGCTAAGAAAAAAAACATTTGAATATATGATACAATTTTGATATTATATATTAAGAGTACAATGAGGATGCCGGTTATATGGATAAATAAAACCTTATTGTTCATCAGTTTCAGTTATCAGTGTCACAAAGTGTCATCAATCAGTGGAACAGGAAGTGGATTATGTTTCAGGAATACACCCTGCTCCATAGCACTGAAGTCAAAAAACTGCTCAATGTAAAAATACTGATTAAATATTGATTAGTGTGGCTTGAAAAAGAAGCTTGATATGAACCTGAAAGACACATCAGAGCAAGGAAAAGAATTTGAATTCAGAAAAAAGGAAGCAGAGATGTCTCTCTCTCTGTCTCTCTCTCTCTCTCCCTCTCTCTCTCTCTCTCTCTGTATCTGTATTCCAGCCGTCAGTCTGTTGTTCGTTCATTCGTCCTCTGCAGACGCAGTTTGTTTCTGACTTTCATTCGCTCTTTATTTTATCTGTCATTTATTTGACTTTCTGCCACGGCTGTTTTTTTTACAGTACAGATTATAGGGCAAACACACACACACACACACACACACACACACACACACAACCATATTTACAGATAACATTGGTTTGAGGCGGGAAGCTGCAGAGCATTAACACTCGCTCAGATAAAAGCACCCAGAGCATAATGTGTTGATGTGTGAGCACACGTCTTCATCACTCACACATTCTCTCTCTCTCTCTCTTCATCATATATGAACACATGAACACACACACACTGACACACTGACAGACTCACACATTTTTTATCACTCAGCTTTATCACCGAGATTATATCCAAATAGAGTGTTTCAAAGCAAGGAGAAAAGAGAAGGAGAAAACAACCTTTATTATTCAGAAAATGTTTATATATTTATATTATCAGTCCCTTCAGGATTTTCGCGGGCCATTTTTGGGATTGTTGCGGGCTGAAATACCTGATATCATGGCAGTTTTTCTTAAAAGTTGCGATGAATTTTGCAATGTTTTTATATATATATATTTTTTTTTTTTCAATGAAACTGCTGTAGAAAAAAAGAAATTGCAAAAATTGTCGCTAGTAATTATTGTTGGTAAATGTGAGACGTTCATGTCACACGTGTCTCGCAGCTTCACAACATGCTTCAAAACCAGAAACAAGGAAGTGAGTTTGATGACGCACATCAAGGTTTAGCGCAGGGACCGGTAGGATTGGTTTAACTCGTGGGAAACTAAGATGATCGGAACTGTGGAAAAGTTGCGGCGCTTGGACAAAACTGCAAGGTCGTGCAGAATTCACAGGGATTGGTTGAATTTGCGTTAACTGTTGCGCTCACAACATCGCAATTTTCTGGAGGGACTGTATTGTATTAATCATATTAAGAGGCCTGATGTAGATGTAGTCAGTTTATCTTTCTCTCTCTCTCTCTCTCTCTCTCTCTCTCTCTCTCTCTCTCTCTCTCTCTCTCAGGTGTCTGTCTGTCAGGAGATGCTGACGGAGTTTCGTAACGCCGTCTCTTGTAAGAAAAGCTCCCGCTCTCGTCGCCGCCGGCCTCTGAGCAGCACTGGGGGTGGAGTCCTGCGTCACCCGTCCCGCCTCGCTCTGGCCGCACCTCGCCCCATCCGTCTGGTCCGAGAGATGCGTCTCAGCAACGGCAAACTGTACAGCGGTGCCGGCCCGCTGACGGGTGGGCTTGCGGGGCTGGGAGGAGGTATGGCAGGAGGCCCTGATTTGGGCCCGGGGCCACAGAGGCTCCTGGAGGACCCGCTTGGCGCCAACGCCACCACCAGCACGCCTCCTCCTCCCCCTCCCCCGGCGTCATCCCTGGTGGCTCCACCCGCCCCGCCGCGCAGCTTCCTGCAGAGCTGCAGCCATGTGCGGATCTGCCAGGAGTGCCGGCGGATCCAGAGCCTGCGGCCGGCCACGCTTACGCCTCCCCCACCTCCTCCCCCTTCCTCATCCTCCTCTGCCTCCTCCTGCTCCCGGATCCCACCCTCATTGGTGGCGCCAGGTCACCACCACCACCACCGCCACAACCCTCACCACCTCCACTACCACCACGGCTCCATGTCGCTGCCTCGCCTCCCGCCACCGCCTCCCCCGATGTCAACAGACAGAGCTGACAGTGACGGGGGAGGCGGGGGGGCAGCAAGCCCTCAGTGGGGCAAAACCAAACCAGCTCCACCACCCAGACCAATGCCCCCTGCCAAGACGCCGACACACCCGCCAGGGGACCTACTTGGGGGGCACGACTGAGCTGCGGGACACTAACGGAGGGGTCAGTGAACTTTACATTTTGGCCCCAACAACACAGCTGGATCAGTCTAAACCGGTCTATCGACAGGGGGTGGAGGGGAGGAACCATTTTGACCCATTTGTGGGGTCTTTCACTAAAACAAAGCCACTTTGGCTCAGTGGATCGTACCAGAAACTTTCCTACAGGGGTGGACGGATCAAACCACTCCGACCTGTTCGCAGGATGAATGAGACATATGTTACATTTTGGATGAAACCAGCTGAGGTGTCCGCTGTCTTTGGATTGCGGGGAGTGCAGAGGATGGACAAACAGGAAGTGGCGCCCACACTCAGTCCTCCACCTCTTGCCTCAGGCAATCATCACGCTCGGTGCCAAGCGAGGAGGACTCAGAGACACAGAGACAGACTCTGAAGTTTTACTGTTTGAATACTGAACCAGGTGTTTGTACAGAAGGACACACACACACAGAGACACACACAGACACACACACACACACACACCTACACACACACACACAGACAGTAGCAGAGCAGCTGTACAGTTTTCATGGTCATCTGTCAATCATGTGGACGTCTGTGGAGGATGTAGCTCTAACACTCTTGCTGTTTGTACAGACTCCTGCTGAGCGGTGCTCTGAAAAACAGACTCACCTCAAGTGTACGAAGCTGAGCTGGGGTAACTCTTATTTTACATGTAGCGTCCGATTGACCAAATAAAGGATGATGCATGTATTTTTGAACTTTGGACAGCGACAGACGTTTCCCCCTGTTTCCAGTCTTTATGCTAAGCTAGGCTACCCACATCCTGACATAACACTGATATCCATCTAAACATCTCCCTCTCTTTTCCCAAGTGCTGAGCTATTCTTTTAAGGTTTGAACAAAGCGAACTGTACACTGCCGCCAAAGAGCGAGGAAGCATCTACTGCTTTGCTTTTCAAAGTAAAAGTCCTAAGAATCCCATATAGCCAGAACAGCTTTGTCTAAAAAGCTAAATCTGACATTTATCATTTCCAAGGTCATGCCAGTTTGAATGATACAAACAAAACAGCTAAAGCACTGGTCCAGCTCCTGCTGCTGGCCCAAAGCTGGCCCATAGCTGGCCCAAAGCTGGCCCAGCTGTTGCTAATTGGAGTTACCCCAAACTCAGACCAAATCTGGCAGCCATATCTGGGTCGAAGCCAGGTCACATTTGGAAATACAGCACCACAAATTCAGATTAGAAAATCTGTAATGTACACTGACAGTGAGGGACTGTATGAAAATTATAAGGGGGCGGGTTTTTTTGGCTAAAGGGAGGTGGGTCTTAAGATTTTTTAGGAGGGCAGGGAAGCAGATTTATGTTTGATTTTAGTCTTACTTTGCTAGATTTTTTGTAGTGAATTGTATCAATTTTCTTTTTCTAATGTGCGAATTGGAGGCTATTGTTCCTCTCCAGACATGTTTTAATCTGTAAAAAATCTCTGCTATAATTAATATTTTGTTTAACATGGTTCTCCCGCATAATAAGTGAAAAGAAAGGAAAACTGGGTCTGAAGCTCATCTACTCTTACTTCTTCATTGAGAAATTCTGGATCAGGCCTTGTGCCCCACCCACCACCACCTGCTTGCTCCAGGTGTACAGGTGAAAGAGCAGAGAGTATCAAGACGAGGAAACATCAGAGAGACTCAGCCACATGTTTGAGCCTCAGTCAGACCCAGATGAGGAGTCTCTTGAGACCACAATCAGAGACTAGCAGATGTATCAGAACAGTTAGCACAGTTAGCATCTCTTATCTGTTTATGTTGTTTGTTAGCTTGTAACTGGCAGCGGCTGACACAGTGTTAGTGGTTGTGCTGATGCAAACTCGTTCTCTGTACTGACATGGTTTATTTAGCCCCGCCCCTCATCCCCACAAGTTGACAGGATTGGTTCCTGAGGTTTGTGACATATGAAGCTGTCTGAGTCTGTATTTATGAGACTGTCATTGGTTCACTGCAGTTCAAGGTGTAAATATTCAGTCATGGTGCTGACTGATTATTTCACTCATGATATGTCTTGTATTATATAAAAACATCATATGGATATTAACAAAGTTAAACATCGAGGGAGTCTTGAGTGAATGTGAAATGAAGATTTATGTGAACAAGTTGGCGAAATGGTTACACTGATATATTCATATTAACTGCTATGTTATTTTTGAATTTTGGGGGGGGTTGGTTTTTTAAATAATGAAACATAAAAGTTCAGCCTCTCTCTCAAATCCAGTAATTTGCATACAGTCCCTAAAAGAAGAACTACCTTTAGTATAGTTTTGTATATTTTAGGTGAGTATTGAAGCTGTTTTGATCAAAGTTTTTCCAAACAGTAAGTCAGTGGAGCTCAGTCATACAAACTACACACACACACACACACACATATGTATACGTAAAACTTTGGAGGCCAAACTGGAAAAGAAAAAAAAATTAAATTTGTGATTGTAATTTCCTTCCTGTGTCCAACCTGATTATTGCTTGTTTTCTTTCTTTCTTTCTTTTTCTTTATCATGGGAACATCGAGTCTTTGAGTTGATGTAATGATGATTCACTCACCACTTTAAAGTGCTGGCAATCTCCCAGATCCATACACACACGTCGACAGATCATATCGACCGATTACACAACATAAGTGCTGATATTGATTGTCAATTCCACGTGTAATTGCTTTACAGTCGCCCGGTTGCAATGTACAAACACAAAGGAGCCAAGTATTAATCAACTCCTACACATTTTTTTCAATGTATTTTTTTCACACTTGTTATGTTAAAGCGCAGTGCCTGTAGTTTGTTTGTTTTATTGTTTTCTTTTTCATCTTCTTGCATAGAAACTGTTTAGAAACTGATCCAGCAGCAGCAGCCGAGATGAAGAAAATTATAAAAACGCACAGGAATGTTGATGTAAAATGTGACTTTAAATGGGTGATTTCAGCGTGTGTGAGCGTGTGTGAGCGTGTGTGAACGTGTGTGTGTGTATGTGTGTGTGTGTGTAGAGTGAATCCTGTTGTGCGTTTCATCATATTGTCAGCTGTTTATGTTTTTTCTGCTCCTCCTCTCAGATTTGTACCAGCAGTGCTCAGCTGATCAGCAGGACGGAGACGACAGATGGATATTATTCTGATGATTCTGTTGTTATCATTACTATTGATATTGACGTGTGGGGTGACTGTAGGAGGGCACCGGCCCTCTGATGTTCAATATATAGACACACGTTTGGAATAAAAAAAAAAAAAAAAAACAGTCAATGTGTCAAAAACACTGCTGGTGGTGACGTGTTTATTTAACCAAACCCCAGAGTCTGAGCTGAAAGATGGATTTTCTGGTTTGTACCATGGAAGCCTGTGTAAAAAAAAAACACAAGCTCATGGGTGTTTTTTCAAATGTGAGGGAAGCTCTGCTATTTTATTTTGGCATTTCACCACCTAGGTGTGTGCACCTTTCAGCCCTCAGAGAGACACAAACGCAATGTGCTGGTATGGAAGTAAAGCAGCAGCGTGCCTCATTAATCTAAATATACAAAACTCACATGCGTGTTGTAACATGACAGAAGCAGGAAATAAGAAATCAGCCTGGAGACGTAAAAAGTATTAAAATCAAATTGCAAAATAACTATTAACAAAAACCAGTGCTAAAAGTTGTGTTACTTAACTAAACTGCAGCATACTGAGGTATCAGGAGTAGTATCCACAGGCTAACAGGCTACCTGTCTACCGTCTGTCCCTGAGCCCTGAAGCTCCCACTCGGCCTATTCAGCAACATGTGAGCTGCAGTTCTGTACGAGACGAATCGAGGTCAGTGAGTCTGTAAGAGAGCCGGTATCAGCTCAGTCAGGTCTGCAGGTTTGTACAGGTTTGTAGTGCTGAACAGTCTCAGCAGCTACGTTGAGCCCAGAGGGAAAAACTTGATACACTCAGTCACTACCTGCATTGATTAAAGCTTACACAGATTGCATTGCTTCCATTTTTTATGACAGACAGTTTGGTGACATGTTGAAAGGTCAGTAGATGAGAGAAGGTAAAAGCTTTTGTCAGTGTTTGACATGTGGCCACTTCCCGGAGGCAGGACAAACCAGTGTCGACTCGATTCATATCAAATTCACACTGAAACTGACGTCTGTTACAGTGAGTTTTAGTCAACTGTTGTTTTTTGTGATATTGTTATGTTTTCATGACAAGTTGTGTTTACTTTTTATTTTTCCTTTGCTTTATTTTTGCATCTTTTTTATTCCTTTCTGCTTTTATAGATTTTTTTTTTTTTTTTTACTTGTTTCATTTGTGTTTTTGTTTTTATTTCTTTGTTTTTTTTGAATGTTTCTTGGTTTTGTTTGGTTTTATTTTTGTAATTTGTTGAATTTTTCGTTTTATTTGTTTGTTTTGTTTTGTTTGTGGGCATTTTTGTCCTTTTTAACTTTTTAATGTTTATAGTTCTTTCAATAGAATTTTGTTTTTTGATCCACTTTTCTTAATTATTTACTCTTATATTTGTTGATTTTTTTTATTTTTCTACCTTATCTAATTAGACTTTTTAAACACTTTTTTTTTTTTTTTTTTACACATTAGACCATCATTCATCACAAAACCAGGTTTTTTCTCCAGTGAAGTCAGGAGGAATCAGGTTTGTGTGTTCAGAGCAAAGAAGCAGATGTAGCATCACTGAACAACCAGCAGAGGGCGGTGCAGGCCAGATGAAAAACACCACAGACAAGAAACTGGAAAAAACACACACACACACACAACACTATGAGTGAGTTTATTAACATGAACATAAAAACTAGTAAGAGTAAGAGAAAGAAATGTCTATGCAACAGAAATAAATGATGAAAATATAATTTATTAAATGTATTATAATTGAATGATACAAGAATATCTGTTTATTTCAGTTAATCTCAGTCTGCCTTAACTTTCCTCATTTCATCTGCATGTTAAATACATCATACATTTACACATACACATTCAATATCACACCTGTCATTTCATATTAAAAGTTGAGTAAAAGATTTTGTTATCCTGTTATCCTCTAATAGAGTTGTTTGCATTTTTAATTTGACCGAATGAAGACTATTTTCTTCATCTCTTCAAGGCCAATTCTCACATTATAGTGAATAAGAGGCACTGAGATAAGTGGGAAAGAATATGTTTGCATTATTACATTAATTAAGTCCAATTACGGTTTCATTTATTTAAGGTAAAGTCTAAAAATCTGAACGCTGAATGAAACAGGAAGAAGAGGTAATGAGTCGTCAGTCATTTTTTATTACTGTCATTGAGTGGTCAGTGTTCTTCCTCTTCCAGTGTCAGTAATCATATAATTCACAGTTGAACGTGAACACATCAGGTGACGTCTTCATGAGGAACAAGATGTTCAGAAGTATCAGCTGCTGCTGTGAGAAGCTGCATCACACATTTATCTCCAGACGCAGCTCGTTTATCTGAAGCTGATTGTAATGAATCTGTGGAGCCCGAGAACGACAGAAATTGGACTGAAGGCTGAGCCGTGTCCGAGTGACTGAAACACACCGGGTCACATCATTGATGGAGGGGGGGGGGGGTGTGAACTTGGTTTTTCAGGATCTAAGGAATCTTTACCAAACATGAAGGCAGCAGGAGACTCTGGACGAGGCGGTAAAACTGGAGCGAACACAGCTCATACAAACTGAGCCGAGAACAGGTGTTTTTCCATCTAAAAAAAACAAAAAGAAACACTGGTTATTGATCTTCCAGCTGCATCATTGGAAAGATATTAGAAGCTGAAATAATGACAAACTAAATGGTGGATAATTGAGTGTTACTGTCTTGACTTGTCTTGTACATTATTTTTAGTCATCCTGTTTACAGAGTTCCTTATTGGTCTCTTATGTGGTTGGGGTGTGACGACTCTTCCTCTTTCAGGAAGAAGCTGAGCAGGGTGTGTGTGTGTGTGTGTGTGTGTGTGTGTGTGTGTGTGTGTGTGTGTGTGTGTGTGTGTGTGTGTGTGTGTGTGTGTGTGTGTGTGTGTGTGTGTGGTGTGTGTGTGTGTGTGGTGTGTGTGTGTGTGTGTGTGTGTGTGTGTGTGTGTGTGTGTGTGTTGGAGAGGAGGTTCCCCTGGCCTGTTGGGCCTGATCGATCCCATCCTCTCTCTCAGATGTTGCTTGGCCCCAGTTTTGGTTTGCTCTGTTAGTTTTGAGAACACACAACATTGTTCACTCTGAATGTGGCTCTCTGTAGACATGAACGCTACATTTACAGTATGTGACCTGTTGTCGTTCTGCTTTTTCACTGGACAGTGTGTGTGTGTGTGTGTGTGAGTGTGTCTCTCTGCTCCTTCTCTGACAGTTGCTTGGAAAAAGTAGCAGCTGTAGACAATTGCGTTTTCAAACAAACTGTGGTGATTTTCCTCATCACTAATAAAGACTGACAGAGAGGGGAAGTGACCTATGACCCCTGTTTTTTCAGTGATGTAGGAGGCACACAGATTTTAAAAAGGCACAAAAACAAATATGAATAAAAATTGCTTTGCTCATATATAGATTGCCCTTTTATTTTTCTGCTGTATTTGTGTATAAATACTGACTAACAACTTTGTTCTACAATAATTTAAAAAAGAATTAATATCTGAATGATGCACCATCCAGGTGAAATAGAAGCACATGCTGTTTATTATTTCCTTGTTATCAGTTAAATAACAGGGATCATGCCATCATGACGTGTGGGATTGTGTTCGAGTTCAAACACACCAAACCGCTGTCGCATATTTTTCCATTTTGTCGACAAGAAGCCGAGTTTCACAACATCAGAGTTTATCAGCAGCTACGTGTTTACAGAACACACGCTGTGTTAGTATGGGTTTACAGATACGCCCTGTGGGTAGTCATAAGGCTCACCTCTCTTATTTTGTTTGTCGTTGCAGATCATTTTATCACATTGATAAAAATATTCAAGGTTTTACAGTCCAATCCAGTTTCTTCTCTGTTAATGTGAGAGTTCTGAATAAAGTTTGATGAAAGAGTTTTAATCTGAGGGAAAAGTAGTTTACAGTTCAGCAAGAACTAATAATCAGGTTTGTTAATTACAGCAGCACTGAGCTGTTTCGTCTGATGGACGTCCACGAGAACTTAACAGGAAAACTTTATGATAGAGAAATTTGTTTCAAATTCTGGGCAACTTCGCCTGAATATTCATAACTGATGAATGGATCAACGTTTTCAAATACATTTTTTTTATAGAGGGTAAAGTAAAACCGAGTAACGGCTTAATTGAATTTTACTTCCGTTTTTTACAACTAGAATTTCATGTTCTTTTTTCAAGCTCTCTGAAAGAACAGCTGCAGAGAAAATGAGGAAGTTCTGAAACAGTTACATCCTTATTAGTGCGTTGAGTTCAAAATGTGTGGTTTGTTGTTTTTTAAATAACTGCTCCTTTTAAACCAAAGTAAATATTTATTTATCATTCATTTATTATTCCAGGTTTAATTCTTTATGTGTTAAATTTTTTACAGGAAATTCCAAATGTATTAACCATTACGAAAACATGAAATACGACTTTAATCAAAATGTTAATCAAAAGTTAGTTTCACAATCCATGTCGGTCACTTATGTCCCCCATAACACACTGACACAAGTATGATAAGCCAGCTGAGGGTTGGACAGCGATACGACCAGACATGAGCTTGAACGCAAAAGAAAAAGAACCTAAAACTAAACCATAAGCACCGAAACCATGTGGGAGAGAAGAACAAGCCACAAGCTAAAGTTGAGTCAGGTGAGTTGAATCTCCCTGACGACCAGACTCCACCCACTTCCTGCAGGAACAGACAGTCCCGACAATGTCCTCACATCAAACAGAACTTTTAAAATTAGCTTTTTAAAGAGCTTTACTTAATGTGAAAACGCAGCAGAAGACATTTAATAAGAGAGACACAGAACATGAAACATGAAAACAATGACAATAAAATAAATAAATAAATGAAACAGACAATGACCCATCATCATCAGATGTGTATGAATGAGTGTTTGCAGTTTCAGTAACAACATTTTATTACACAAACGCTCCCTGTGATGATTTCATATCTTGGAGAGCTCAGACTCAGACTCAGGAGCTTCTTATCAAAGAGGTGTTGATGTGACTCGTGTCTGTGGAAGCTCATTTCTGCTGGAAAAAGAAAAAAAAAATGGATGAAAGGTCAGTCACAATAAAAATAAACATCCTCATGGTAAATCACGATTTTCATCATCAAGACTAGGTAAATTAAAAATTATGAGATTTTGATCTATTAAGTCAAAATAATAACATAAAAAACTCCTGACTTACTGCAATTTATGAGAAAGTCAAAATTATGAAATAAATCCAAATTATTAGGTAAAGAAATCATATTGAGTTAAAAATATGAAAAAGTATTTTTAAAATTAGAGACTATAAATCAACATTTTTTCATAGTTAGTCTAATAATGAGATAACAAAAAGTAGAAATCTGAGATTCCAGTAAAAATGATCAGAAACTAAGTAAAAATTAGATTTAAAAAATTAAAATATTAAATCAGGTGTTATCTCTGGTGTTGTGGTAACCAATATATATTTGGTCAAAAAAGATAAGACAGTGGTCATGAAATATTTTTCAGTAAAAAATATAATATAAAAATTATGAGACACTAAGTCAAATTATGAGAATGTAAAAAATTGTGACATAAGTCACAAATTGTCAAATTGTGTGGAAGTTGTTTGGTAAAAAACACCAAATTTTGAAGAAAATTTTGACTTACCCTAACTATTTTTATTACTACTACTACTTTTTTTTTTCTTTTTCTGACAGATCTGAGCTTCCATACATGACTGTTAATTCTGGAAATCGGATCCTGACTTCAGTCTGTGGTTTGTGGTCAGTGACATCAACTCAAACTCACATAGATTCCTGCTACAACAACTTGACTTGTTATGTAAGAGCCTCTCTATTCTCCGTGGCTTTGTTTGACATTATTTTCCTTCTATTTGTTCTTATTTAATAACTTTAAATTTTAGTGCAAAATAGGTGCTAGTTCTTTAGCCTGAATATCATTGTACAAAAGGTCAAAAAGAACTACTAGGCTTTAGGTCTGGTCTGGTTTGGGTATAAAACTTTGTTGGGTTTAGGGAAACTGCTTTGCACAATAGAATTGGGAAATTTAAAGCTTTCAAACAAGGGTGTATGAAGGCTGAGTCCAGTCCAGACCAGAACACAACTGAGGTGTCCAACTGGTGGGATGGTGGATTTTAAAAGGAAAGGGTTAGGGAACCATCATCTTAAAAACAACTCGTGTTGACTGTAGAAAATGTGAAATGAACAGTAGTTTTATTTTGATGCTCAAAACAGGTTTTAGGATTTTTGATTTTGAAACTCTGGCAGAAAACAATTTTTCATCATTACATCCATGATGATGAATGTTTGCAGTTTATTACAGTTCCCCTCAGTGTTTTTTCTTTTTTCACCATGCAGACAGATCCAGTCGGTCCTGTCCTTCAGCCTGTAACTCATCATTCGTATGTAAATAACAGGCCGATGCAAATTCAGTCTGGCTCCTCTCTGTCTCCTCAGTGGAGTTTAAACAGAGTGAAGCTACAGACACAATACTGGCCTGTTGTCAGGACCACAAACAATGTTGCAACAACCATGATAAGAAACTGTCCACAGGCAACCGGGAGAGACCACAGAGCCGGTTTGTATCCCACAGTTCCTGGTGCAGAGTCACGGCCAGGATGAAGAGGGACCAGTTTGAGAAGGAAACATGAGAAGAGACAATCTGAATATTTCGGATTTGATATCAGCAGACAGTTGTTCTGATTGGACCTCTGCTCAGATTGGAGGTGGATGGAACTATGAGATCACCGACCTCAGTGAATCAATAAAAGTTAAAAAAGGTGGATGTTTTCCAGCATTAACGAGTGCTACATATCCGAGATTGAGCGGCCAGTTTGTGCACAGATACAGAGTGACAGAGGAGCTCTAATCAAGCTGCACAAGTCAGAAGGACTCATCCTCAGTCAGCTTTGTGACCATGGTGATCACATGACTTTTCCTCTCGTGCCACAGGCAGATAAGTGTCCCTATAAATCGAATATAGGCTGACCAGTTCTATGGTGGCCCTGAGGGCTCAACGCACTGCATATTCAGAAAACATCTTCATCAATTTTACATGAGCCTGGTTGGGACTTGTTTTTCAATGCCCAACTGTGACTTTTGAAGTTAGAAGCATTCAATAACAAGTGTGTCCCAGCTGGGTTCACAATTTTTTCTTTTTAAGTTATTTTTTTTGCATTAATTCCCAAAGCAACAGTGAGAGAGAGAGAGAGACAGGGAAGTCAGGGAGACTCTGTTGATTCTGCATTAATCACTGCACAGCTATACAAAAAAAACACAAAGTCAAACCGTGGAATCCATCTTAAATGCTTTTCTCCTTTGACACAGAAACTGACATTTGAATTCAGAAGATGAATCATCACGCAAATATTTCCAGCCATTAGTCCAGACCTGGCAGTGGCATTTCCTCTCCTTCCAGTCCCACTATCAGCTCCTCCAGGAGACATCCCGACTCCTTCAGAGGAGGTCACTCTGGGTTTGGAGACGAGCCTGCTGTTTCCAAAAATGTGCCATTTCACTGCAGGTAAATGCATTTATACACGCAGATTTACCTGGATGAATTGTCCGGTTGTTGTTCACTCCCATCCTCTTACAAGATATCATGTCAGGACAAATCACTGGGTCTCACCATGCCAGGAGAGATTTTCACAGCCTGGAGATTGAATACATTCCTGGAATATTTTATTTCTGAGCTTTTTTATTTGCATACGACATATTTAAGTTGTTCAAACCTGCACTGGTTTTAATTTAAACACTTCTCACATATGTCAAGGCTGACTCTAAAGAATATGTGTGGAAAATCCTTCCACAGTGATGAACTGTGACTGCAGTCAAGTAAAGTGTAAGCTAAGTGAATATAATTCATTGATTAATAAATACCTATATGTATCCATCCATTAAGTGATACATCCATACATACTTAAATATGTACATATTTACATACATACATACGTGTGGGTGACTGTGTGTGTCAGCTGTTTCTGGGAAAAAGCAGCAGCTGCAGACAATGTCAAAGTCATGTTTCTACAGAATTTGCCGATCAGACAAACTGTCCGATGAGTTCATGACTTTAAGGCTGATTACACACAGATGCATGTCTATGTTTTTTTGTCTTCAGTGAACTTCCATACAGAGAAAAAAAGAAAAGAAGATTTAGCTGAGAGTTATCATTCCTCCATTCCACCCAACAAGGCCATTATTACTCTACCCTGTAATCACACACACACACACACACACACACACACACACACACACACACACACACCTACACACACACACACACACACACACATACAGGTAGAGCGTAACCTGCTGTTACTGGCCCACAGGCTGCTCCTCCTCCTGCAGAGTAAAATGAGTCTGACTGCTGATGTAACTCAGTCATAAACAGGGGCTCTGCTGCTGCAGCAAACACACATGCACCGCCTTCACTCACACTTACTGAGGTTATAAACTGCTTCACCACAAGGGGGCGGTGAAGAGACACTGAAACATATTGCCCAGAATGATCTGTTAAAAATGTCTACTGAAGATCTATAGGAGCCATTTTTGTTTGTCTGTATGTGGGATTTCAATTGGGCCAGTGGGTGTCACTATTCTGGGGCAGACAATATATGTAGGAACCTTTAATTGAGGGACAGGTGTTGCTAGACTGGAAGGGCACATAGTTTTGTCACGGCAGGTATGTTGCACTCATGGATTGAAATATGTTGTCGTTGGAAAAGTTTATGGACAATAATTGATTGTTTTATGAATTACAAGGGTGAAAATAAACTTTGAATCTGAGACAATAAGAGGAAAGAGAACGATATTTCTACAGTGCATCAGCAGCGGGTCAAGAACGTCCATGCTGCCCCTCAGTGACTTAAAGTTTTAAGCTTAGCTGCTATAGCTCAAAACATAAACATGTGCCTTTAATTTATATTTAGATTAGATTTCAGAGTCAGATGAGATATATATGTATACAAATATATATATATATATATATATATATATACACACATATATGCAGCTAAACAAACTGCCTTGCGAGAATTAAAAATGATCTGCTCTCAAAAAATGCAGAAGTGACTGACTGACTGACTTTGTGGTCACATGTTGTAAAAATCATGTATGAAATCAGAAATCAGAAACATTGTGTTTCTTGTGATTGTTTGCACATTAAAAGCCGCCCTGAATTTGGAGGGGAGTTGATGTCTTTTAATGTTAATTCCTCACGTGTAGGTAGCTCATTTCAATCCAGCATTAAAAAAAAAATGTATATAGAGGTTATTGCAGAATGCAAATACATTTATTGGTTATTGCTGAAAACCCTCAACATGTGTCATATATTTGTAACAGCAGAGTGTTGTCTTGCATCTCCAGAATTCCTCTTTATATGACTAAGGGCAGAACCTTAACAGTAGCTATCACTCATTGGTCAATATTTATATTTAAGAAACAAAGTGTCAGAACTAATGGTAAAAAAAAAAGACTGTTTTAGATTTAGAGATGATGTCATTGAACAGTTATAGTGAGGAACGGAACATGGGGCTGATGTTGAGGAGGGAGTACTGCCCCCTCCCTCCCTCCCTCCCTCCCTCCCTCTCTGCATGGATCAGTGTTGACTCAAAGAACACACATTCCTGACTAAATGCTGCGGGCGTGTTCAGTCCTGTCATCTCTACCTGATTCAACACACACACACACACACACACACACACACACACACACACACACACACACACACACACACACACACACACACACACACACACACACACACACACACACACACTGATAACTGTGTTTGTGCATAAACATGGAGGAGGAGACTGGTCTTTGTTTTTTTTTACCCTCCAGTTTTATTCTCAGTTTATTTAAGGTATGTTTGGGATGTCTGACCCCAATTGACTTTCGTGTTGTGCAGCTTTAATGCTCAGAGACTCTGTAACTCTTTGTCCCACCTCAGGTTCAGACTGTGAACGAATTAAATTAAATTTCATCCTTGTAAAATGTGATTGTTGATCCTCCTGTTGATTCTGATGAAGTCTACAAGCAAAAACACACCTCATTTACACTTCATTCAGTTGTACAATGGATCACTGACTCACTCTCGAACATGAACCTTCCTCCTACACACTGATTGGATGAACACATCTCTGACTGGCAACTTGAACATGAAGACACATGCTAGGAAAAGGCATCTTACACCTGAAGCTCTACGACCCTGA
The DNA here is from genome assembly GCF_021018895.1 of Seriola aureovittata. Classification (NCBI taxonomy): domain Eukaryota; kingdom Metazoa; phylum Chordata; class Actinopteri; order Carangiformes; family Carangidae; genus Seriola; species Seriola aureovittata. The sequence goes on from NC_079379.1 coordinate 6,869,630, forward strand.
AACTCTCCTGATTAAATCATCAGTACAAAGGAGGAACCTGTTCAAAATGTGTCAGAAAATATCTGGTCCTTTGAAAAGAACTCACACACGCAATCCTGATGACATCACCTATGACTCCCATGGTGTATTTTGGCAAGAAACATCCAGTCACAGAACTTCAAAGACTACTACAAGCACTGCTAATGGCAGGTGAATGAATTACACTGTTAAAAATGAAGCAATGTTTTTCTCCATAGTGACGGTGGATGAGGATCCAGGGTAATGTTGTATTTCTGATTTGATGGACAACAATAGATTTCACAGAAACAAAGTTGATATAATTAAAACTGGTGCTGGTGGTGGTGATTGATTGATTGATTGATTGATTGATTGATTGATTGATTGATTGATTGATTGATTGATTGATTGATTGATTGATTGATTGATTGATTGATTGATTGAATGATTGGTCATAATGTGAAGTTATAGGCAGTGTTGTGAATGAATTTGAATTTTTTGGTGAACAGTAAACTGAATGTTTCCATTTGCAACTAATGAATGTGAATGTCAGTATCGTTAACTCACGCACTAGAAGGTGGCGGTAATGCACCAAAAAGCTGTTTTCCAACTTCCAAAAAACATCAGAAGAAGAAGAAGTGTGTACAGCAGCACCTGTTAATGGACTTTTTGGGGACTATGATAGATGACAGGAGGAGATTCTACTGAAAAAGAAAAGCTGTTTTTAAAAATAAGGGAAGAAATGAATGTGAATAGTTCATTTTAATCTGTGTGAACTTTGAGCTGCTCCTGTGAAGTGTGAACTTGTACAACACTGACTGTGAGTTTGTTACATTATCCAGGACGGTCCTGTGTTTCTGTGTTAGTAACATTAAGTAACAATTGAGGTGTTTGTTTGATCAACACAACTCTGACTTAACTGACGCAAAGATTCAGGAGCTGGTCTTAGAGCTACAGTGATCCTTGAATCATCCATTTCAAAGCTCTTTCCAGTCTTCAGATAGTAAGTTGTGTTTGCAGTGAGGATGTTGGCAGGTTTGCTTGGATTTCTATTATAAACCTGCAAAGATCATGAGAGAAAACAGGTGGTTCTCCTGCACTGAATTTCATTTTTATCTCACAGAGTTCCTCATAAAACCCACCCAGCTGTGATGACAGAGGCCTAACGACACGCCTCGCTGCTTCCAGGAAGAGGCTGAAATTCACCCTGATGGAAAAAAACTGAGGCTCTAATAGTGAAACATACTTGCTCTGCTCTTGAGGGACGTGACATAATCCACTCCTCAGAGACTCAGAGTCAGGTGAGGGCTTCAAAGAGTCTCACCATGTGTGTGCAGGTGTAGTGTGTAGTGTGTCGTCACTTTTATGCGTTACTATACTATGACATTTTTATACCTTACTACACTATGATGTTTTTATACCTTACTATACTACAACTTTTTTTCATGCCTTACTATACTATGACGTTTTATGCCTGACTATACTATGGCATTTTTCATTCCTATGACATTTTTATGCCTTACTCCACTATAATGTTTTTTATGCCTTACTATACTATGGCTTTTTATGCCTTACTATACTATGGCTTTTTATGCCTTACTATATTATGACTTTTTATGCCTTACTATATTATGACTTTTTATGCCTTACTATAATATGACTTTTTATGCCTTACTATACGATGACATTTTTTTGCCTTACTATATTATGACTTTTTATGCCTTACTATACTATGACATTTTTTTGCCTTACTATATTATGACTTTTTATGCCTTACTATATTATGACTTTTTATGCCTTACTATATTATGACTTTTTATGCCTTACTATACTATGACATTTTTTTGCCTTACTATATTATGACTTTTTATGCCTTACTATACTATGACATTTTTATGCCTTACTATACTATGACATTTTTTTTTGCCTTACTATATTATGACCTTTTATGCCTTACTATATTATGACTTTTTATGCCTCACCATACTATTACTATTTTGGACTTTTTTTTTTTTTTAAGTATATTTTTGGGGGGTTTTGTGCCTTTATTGGACAGGATAGTAGAGAGAGAGGAAATGGGGAGGCAGAGAGAGGGGGAATGACATGCAGTAAAGACATGCATTTTTTTTGCCTTACTATATTATGACTTTTTATGCCTTACTATACTATGACATTTTTATGCCTTACTATACTATGACATTTTTTTTTGCCTTACTATATTATGACTTTTTATGCCTTACTATATTATGACTTTTTATGCCTCACCATACTATTACTATTTTGGACTTTTTTTTTTTTTTAAGTATATTTTTGGGGGGTTTTGTGCCTTTATTGGACAGGATAGTAGAGAGAGAGGAAATGGGGAGGCAGAGAGAGGGGGAATGACATGCAGTAAAGGGCCGTCCGATGCAGGATTCGAACCAGGGCCTGCTGCAGCGAGGCCTGTAGCCTATACATATGGGGCACCTGCTCAACCCACTGTGCCACTCGACGCCCCATTATTGGACTTTTTATGGCTTACTATACTTTGACATTTTTTCCTTACTATAATATGACATCTTTATGCCTGACTACACTATGATGTTTTTATGCGTTACTGTAATATGACTTTTTATTTCCTACTATACTATCACATTCTTATGACTTTCTTTCCTTACTATACTGTGAAATTTATATATATATATATATACCAATCAAGAATACCTGTACATATATTACATTTGTGTATGGGCATTTCTGAATGTAAATTCAGATCTTATATGTCAATAATCCGTTTGGTTGACAGCATTAAAAAGTCAATCTCTTTGTTTTGGAGGGGGAGGCAAGGTTGTTTTTTCCCTTCCAATGTTGAGACCAAACATACGCCTTTGGTTTGTGTTGAATGTGGCTGCTCTGCTGTGTGTTTTCAGAAACCACACAAGTCAGTCAATGACTTACAAAACTCATTTTCACAGGACAATAAACCCCAAATACACATACTGATCCGACCACAACATGCCTCTGCGTTTTCACAAAGACTCATGTACACCATCGGTTTTTGTCACCACAGTTTCAGCTGTAACATGAGAAAACTTGCAGAGCAGGTCACTGGTGCTAACCAACATTTCCACATGAACCATGTCATCATCAGATTAACAGGCGGTTGTGATGAAGTCACAGTGAATACACAGGATGTAAAACAGAAATCAGGTTTCTTCATCTTCATCTCTAATTGCTCCAAAATTACTCAATTCCTCTCAGGGATGTGGCAAAAAAGTATGTGGACACCTCAACAGTAACATCAGGTGAACTTTGAAGCAACCAGGTCATTTAGGTTCAGCCCTAACGTAAAGCAGCCTCTTTTATTGTATGTTTACTTGTTTATTCACTACGGGTACGTTGATGCCTGTATTTAAAGGATCAACTGAGGCTGCATGTATGTATTTAGCACCGCCCCAGGCTCGTCCTTATGTGACATTTCATGTTGTTGATTTAACTAAGAATCAAGCTCACGTATGTGTAAGAATCATTGTATGTATGTACAGATTAATGTCTGCTTTGATCTCATCAGGGCTGGGTATAAGGGTATAAAATACAAATTTTACTTTAACTGAAAAATACCAACATTAAAAGTCTGCTTATGTAATTGCAAAAGAAGAACTAGAAAATTCCAGGGAAATTTTGAGTGCCACAGGGGCTACTGCCGGGATGAGTACATGATTTATTTCCAGTGTTCAAAAGTCACCCTGATCATATTCTGGTTTTGAGAAATGTCTTGATATAAAAGACTCTGATATAAAACAATGTCACATCCCTCCATCATGTATTATGTGGGAAATATCTCATATTCTGTCTTGTTTTTTTTAATAAAACAAGAGGCAACATGTCTTCAAATTGGCATTTAAAGGGTTAAAATCCTGAAAACTAATAAACATTTGGTAGGTTTGAGCAGAACTGAAGTGGTTTAAGAGATTTATGCAAAAAAAGCAGAAAAAAATATTGATATATGATAATTTTATAGCATTTTCTTTGTGTGTCCTTTTTTGGACGTGAGGAACCCCAGAGGGTACAAAATGTGTTACCAGTGTATAATAGACCTGTAACAGTAACTGACATTAGATAAAAAAAAATATGTAAAAAAAAAGACACTTTCTTGCAGAAATCCATACCTACAGCTGTAACACAGCCAAAATGATCAGCAAATCAAAAAAGAAAAGTGAAGAAAATGTCCAAAAAAGGACAGAGGGACCCCTGAGGGTTAATTAATCCCATGAACCGCTATTTAAATGACCACTATTATGTTTTTTTCTGTGCTAAATTTAACATTACTGGAGAGGAGAGCAACGTGACTAGAAGTGACAGCGAGAGAGGGCTAGTAGCTTCTCCTCTTCTCTGTCTCAGCAGAGACCGTCACAACTTCATTCACTCTTTTAACAAAACAAAAAAAAAAGCAACGAAGGAAGCAGTAAATGGACTTACATATTTAAGACCTAACTAAATGTAATTTAAGACCTAACATGCGGCTAATGTAAAGCTAGCATATGGATGCACATGTCGCATATGGATGCACATGTTGCATATGGATGCACATGTCGCAATTTGGAGTGAAGTCATATTTGATCTTTCCAAATGTGTCCTCCAAGAGGCTACTACTCAATGACAACTTATTTAGGCATGCTAGCATTTGATTTACTGAAAGGGCGGGGGCTATCTTAAGGCTCACATCATGTGGGAATATCACAGTGGTACCTAACTTCACCAGAAAAATGTCAACTGATGTTATTTAACCAAGTTAGCTAACGTAAACTAGCAAGATGGCCTTGGCTTCTGTCTTCTATGGGCTAGCAGTCAAGTCAATTGTCAAAAGTAAACATAAAATGGTGGATATGTCAAACTATGAGTTGAATTTCTGTAGAGAAAAGCCATGAAAATGTCAACATGAATTCTATGACTGTTTTTATGTCTTACTATACTATGACCTTTTTATGTCCTACTATACTATGACTTTTTATACCTTACTGTAATATAATGTTTTTATGCTTTATTATACTATGTCATTTTGATGCCATACTATGATATGATGTTTTTTGACGTTTTATGCCTTACTTTACTATGACGTTTTTTGATATTTTTTTCCATGATTCCATTATTACGTTTTTGACGTTTTTATGCCTTACTATACTATGACAATTTTTGAAATTTTTATGCCTTGCTATACCATGACGTTTTGTGCCTTACTATATACTATGATGTTTTCATGCTTTGCTATAGTAGGAGCTTGTGATGGGGCAGCATGGTGATACAATGGTTAGGACTGCTCCCCAAAACTGGGAAGGTCTTCGGTTCAAACCCTGTTTTGGGGCTTTACTATCCTATTTTGTTTTTTGATATTTTTATGCCATACTTTATTGTGCAATTTTTTTGCATTTTTATGCCTTACTATACTATGATGTTTTCATGACATTTTATCATAAAAGGATGGTTCATAATATTTCACTGATAAATATACTATGATATATTTTATGCCTTGCTATACCATGAGTTTGTGATACGGCAGCATGCTCGTACAACGCTTAATACTATTGCCTCACGCTGAGAAGGTCAACGGTTCAAACCCTGGTTTTGGGCTTTACTATCCCATGACATTTCTATGCCATACTATACTATGACGTTTTTTTGGCATTTTCATACTTACTATAATATGATGTTTTATGCCTTACCATACGTTTTTATGAACTTCTATGCCTTTATATACTATGATGTTTTTATGAGATTTTATGCCATACTGTAGTATGACATTTTTATGCCTTACTATACTGTGACTTTTTTTAAAATTAAATGCCACTCTTCTCGCCATACTATATGTAGATTTTTTTTGGTATTTTTATGCCTTAGTATACTATGATGTTTTGTGCCTTACAATATTATGACGTCTTTTGACATTTTTATGCCTTGCTATACTGTGACGTTTTTTGACATTTTCACTCCGTACTATAAGATGGAGATTTTTGGCATTTTTGTGCCTGACTATACCATGACGTTTTAACCCTTACTATACTATAATGTTTTTTGACATTTTTGTACCTTAGTATACTATGAATATTTTTAGCATTTTTATGCCTTATTATAGTATGATGTTTTTTGAAATTTTATGCCATACTATACTATGATTTTTTTTTACATTTTAACGCCGTATTATACAATGAAGTTTTTTGGCATTTTAATGCCTTAATATACTATGACATTTTATTTCTTAATATACCATAATTCTTCTGATATTTTTTTGCCTTGCTATGCTATGGCGTTTTATACCTGACCATACTATGATGTTATTTGACATTTTTATATCTTAGTATGATATGACGTTTCTTTACATTTTCATGCCAGACTATATGATGAGGTTTTTATGAAATATTATGCCATCCTATACTATGAGGTTTCTGAGATTTTCATGCGATATTATACGATGAAGTTTTTTGGCATTTTTATGCCTTACTATACTATGACGTTTTGTGCCTGACTATACTATGACGTTTTTTGACATTTTTATGCTCTACTATAATATGACTTTTTTTGGCATTTTTTTGCCTTACTATACTGTGACGTTTTGTGCCTGACTATACTATGACGTTTTTTGCCATTTTTATGCTCTACTAGAATATGACATTTTTTGGCATTTTTATGCCTTACTATACTGTGACGTTTTGTGCCTGACTATACTATGACGTTTTTTTTGTCATTTTTATGCCTTAGTATGCTCTGACATTTTTTGAAATTTTATGCCATACTATACTATGACGTTTTTTGCCATTTTTATGCCTTATTATACTATGGTGTTTTTTTGAAATTTTATGCCATACAATACTATGACGTTTTTTGACATTTTTATGCTCTACTATAATATGACTTTTTTTGGCATTTGTTTGCCTTACTATACTGTGACGTTTTGTGCCTTATTATACTATGACGTTTTTTGCCATTTTTATGCCTTATTATACTATGACGTTTTTTGAAATTTTATGCCATACTATACTATGACATTTTTTGAAATTTTATGCCTTAGTATACTATGACATTTTTTGAAATTTTGTGCCATACTATACTATGACGTTTTTTGCCATTTTTATGCTCTACTATAATATGACTTTTTTTGGCATTTGTTTGCCATACTATACTATGACATTTTTTGCCATTTTTATGCCTTATTATACTATGATGTTTTTTTGAAATTTTATGCCATACAATACTATGACGTTTTTTGACATTTTTATGCTCTACTATAATATGACTTTTTTGGCATTTGTTTGCCTTACTATACTGTGACGTTTTGTGCCTGACTATACTATGACGTTTTTTGCCATTTTTATGCTCTACTAGAATATGACTTTTTTTTGAAATTTTATGCCATACTATACTATGACGTTTTTTGCCATTTTTATGCTCTACTAGAATATGACATTTTTTGGCATTTTTATGCCTTACTATACTGTGACGTTTTGTGCCTGACTATACTATGACGTTTTTTTTGTCATTTTTATGCCTTAGTATGCTCTGACATTTTTTGAAATTTTATGCCATACTATACTATGACGTTTTTTGCCATTTTTATGCCTTATTATACTATGGTGTTTTTTTGAAATTTTATGCCATACAATACTATGACGTTTTTTGACATTTTTATGCTCTACTATAATATGACTTTTTTTGGCATTTGTTTGCCTTACTATACTGTGACGTTTTGTGCCTGGCTATACTATGACGTTTTTTGCCATTTTTATGCCTTATTATACTATGACGTTTTTTGAAATTTTATGCCATACTATACTATGACATTTTTTGAAATTTTATGCCTTAGTATACTATGACATTTTTTGAAATTTTGTGCCATACTATACTATGACGTTTTTTGCCATTTTTATGCTCTACTATAATATGACTTTTTTTGGCATTTGTTTGCCATACTATACTATGACGTTTTTTGCCATTTTTATGCCTTATTATACTATGATGTTTTTTTGAAATTTTATGCCATACAATACTATGACGTTTTTTGACATTTTTATGCTCTACTATAATATGACTTTTTTGGCATTTGTTTGCCTTACTATACTGTGACGTTTTGTGCCTGACTATACTATGACGTTTTTTGCCATTTTCATGCTCTACTAGAATATGACTTTTTTTTGGCATTTTTATGCCTTACTATACTGTGACGTTTTGTGCCTGACTATACTATGACGTTTTTTTTGTCATTTTTATGCCTTAGTATGCTATGACATTTTTTGAAATTTTATGCCATACTATACTATGACGTTTTTTGCCATTTTTATGACTTATTATACTATGGTGTTTTTTGAAATTTTATGGCATACTACACTATGACGTTTTTTTAAATTTTATGCCATACTATACTATGACGTTTTTTGACATTTTTATGCTCTACTATAATATGACTTTTTTTGGCATTTGTTTGCCTTACTATACTGTGACATTTTGTGCCTGGCTATACTTTGACGTTTTTTGCCATTTTTATGCCTTATTATACTATGACGTTTTTTGAAATTTTATGCCATACTATGCTATGACATTTTTTGAAATTTTATGCCTTAGTATACTATGACATTTTTTGAAATTTTGTGCCATACTATACTATGACGTTTTTTGCCATTTTTATGCTCTACTATAATATGACTTTTTTTGGCATTTGTTTGCCATACTATACTATGACGTTTTTTGCCATTTTTATGCCTTATTATACTATGATGTTTTTTTGAAATTTTATGCCATACAATACTATGACGTTTTTTGACATTTTTATGCTCTACTATAATATGACTTTTTTGGCATTTGTTTGCCTTACTATACTGTGACGTTTTGTGCCTGACTATACTATGACGTTTTTTGCCATTTTCATGCCTGACTATACTATGACGTTTTTTTTGGCATTTTTATGCCTTAGTATGCTATGACATTTTTTGAAATTTTATGCCATACTATACTATGACGTTTTTTGCCATTTTTATGACTTATTATACTATGGTGTTTTTTGAAATTTTATGGCATACTATACTATGACGTTTTTTTAAATTTTATGCCATACTATACTATGACGTTTTTTGACATTTTTATGCTCTACTATAATATGACTTTTTTTGGCATTTGTTTGCCTTACTATACTGTGACATTTTGTGCCTGGCTATACTTTGACGTTTTTTGCCATTTTTATGCCTTATTATACTATGACGTTTTTTGAAATTTTATGCCATACTATGCTATGACGTTTTTTGCCATTTTTATGCTCTACTATAATATGTATTTTTTTGGCATTTTTATGCTCTACTATAATATGTATTTTTTTGGCATTTTTATGCCTTACAATACTGTGACGTTTTGTGCCTGACTATACTATGACGTTTTTTGCCATTTTTATGCTCTACTAGAATATGACTTTTTTTTGGCATTTTTATGCCTTACTATACTGTGACGTTTTGTGCCTGACTATACTATGACGTTTTTTTGTCATTTTTATGCCTTAGTATACTATGACATTTTTTGAAATTTTATGCCATACTATACTATGACGTTTTTTGCCATTTTTATGCCTTATTATACTATGATGTTTTTTTGAAATTTTATGCTCTACTATAATATGACTTTTTTTGGCATTTTTTTGCCTTACTATACTGTGACGTTTTGTGCCTGACTATACTATGACGTTTTTTGTGAATTTTCACGCAATACTATACAATGACGTTTTTTTGGCATTTTTATGCCTTACTATACTATGATGTTCTATGATATTTCAAGGAGTAGTATACTGATATTTCATATATCTTGCTATACAATGACTTTGCAATGCAGCAGCATCGTGGTGCGATGGTTAGGACTGTTCCCTCACACTGAGAAGGTCAAGGGTTCAAACCCTGGTTTCAGACTTTATAATCCTGTGATGTTTTTTGATAGTTTCACGCTACAGTATGCGATTAAGTTTTTGGGCATTTTTATATGCCTTACTATACTTTGACGTTTTATGCCTTACAATACTATGACATTTTATGATATTTCACGGAGTAGTATACTGATATTTTATATATCTTGCTATACAATGAGTTAGTGATCCAGCAGCATGGTGGTACGATGGTTAGGACTATAGCCTCACACTGAGAACGGCAAGGGTTCAAACCCTGTTTTTAGGCTTTTATATGCTGTGACATTTTTGCCCCATCCTAAACTATGATGTTTTTTGACATTTTTATGCCTTACTATACAATGATGTTTTCATGACATTCTATGCCTAATGGACAATAACCTTTTATGATATATCATGGATTAGTATGCTAAGATATTCTTAATATCTTGCTATACCATGAGCTTGTGATGCAGCAGCATCGTGGTACAATGGTTAGGATTCTTGCTTCACAATGAGAAGGTCATGGGTTCAAACCCTAGTTTGTGGCTTTACTCTCTTATGATGCTTTTTGATATTTTCACACCACAGTATACGATGAATTGTTTTTCCATATTTATGCCTTACTATACTACAATATTTTATGCCTCACAATACTATGATTTTTTATGATATGTCACGGAGTAGTATACTGATATTTTATATACCTTTCTATACAAGGCGTTCATAATGCAGCAGCATGGTGGTAGAATGGTTAGGACTATTCCCTCACACTGAGAAGGGCAAGGCTTCAAACCCTGGTTTCAGGCTTTTATATACTGTGACATTTTTGCGCCATCCTATACTGTGATGTTTTTTGATATTTTATATGTCTTACTATACAATTATGTTTTCATGACATTTTTATGCCTAATGGACAATCTTTTGTGATATATCATGGATTAGTATGCTAAAATATCCTTAATATCATGTTATACCATGAGCTTGTGATGCAGAAGTATTGTTGTACAATGGTCAGGACTGCTGCCTCACACTGGCAAGGTCATGGGTTCAATCCCTGGTTTGGGGCTTTACTGTCCTATGGTCCTTTTTGATATATTTTTTGCCTTACTATACTATGATGTTTTTTGCCATTTTTATACCTTATGATACTGTGATGTTTTTTGGCGTTTAATGCCTTCCCATACTGTGACGTTTTTATGACCTTTCATGCCTTTATATACTATTATGTTTTTGTGACATTTTATGCCATACTATACAATGACATTTTTTGACATATTCAAGTCACGCTATATGATTACGTTTTTTGACATTTTTTTTGCATTACTATACTTTGATTTTTTCATGGAATTTTATGCCTAATGGACAATCTTTTGTGATATCTCATGGATTAGTATACTAAAATATCCTTAATACCTTGCTATACTATGAGCTTGTGATGTAAAAGTATTGTGGTACAATGGTCAGGACTACTGCCTAACGCTGACAAGGTCATGCGTTCAATCCCTGTTTTGGGGCTTTACTGTCCTATGATGCTTTTTGGCATTTTTATGCCTTAGTATAATATGACTTTTTTTGGCATTTTAATGCCTTACTATAATATGACGTTTTTTGCCATTTTTATGCCTTATTATACTATGACGTTTTTTGAAATTTTATGCCATACTATACTATGACGTTTTTTGCCATTTTTATGCTCTACTATAATATGTATTTTTTTGGCATTTTTATGCCTTACTATACTGTGACGTTTTGTGCCTGACTATACTATGACGTTTTTTGCCATTTTTATGCTCTACTAGAATATGACTTTTTTTGGCATTTTTATGCCTTACTATACTGTGACGTTTTGTGCCTGACTATACTATGACGTTTTTTTGTCATTTTTATGCCTTAGTATACTATGACGTTTTTTGAAATTTTATGCCATACTATACTATGACGATTTTTGCCATTTTTATGCCTTATTATACTATGATGTTTTTTTGAAATTTTATGCCATACAATACTTTGACGTTTTTTGACATTTTTATGCCTTATTATACTATGACGTTTTTTGAAATTTTATGCCATACTATGTTATGACGTTTTTTTGAAATTTTATGCCATACTATACTATGACGTTTTTTGCCATTTTTATGCCTTACTATACTATGATGTTTTTTTGAAATTTTATGCCATACAATACTATGATGTTTTTTGACATTTTTATGCTCTACTATAATATGACTTTTTTTGGCATTTTTTTGCCTTACTATACTGTGACGTTTTGTGCCTGACTATACTATGACGTTTTTTGCCATTTTTATGCTCTACTATAATATGACTTTTTTTGGCATTTTTTTGCCTTACTATACTGTGACGTTTTGTGCCTGACTATACTATGACGTTTTTTGCCATTTTTATGCCTTATTATAATATGACGTTTTTTGAAATTTTATGCCATACTATACTATGACGTTTTTTGCCATTTTTTTGCCTTATTATACTATGATGTTTTTTTGAAATTTTATGCCATACAATACTATGACGTTTTTTGACATTTTTATGCTCTACTATAATATGACTTTTTTTGGCATTTTTTTGCCTTACTATACTGTGACGTTTTGTGCCTGACTATACTATGACGTTTTTTGCCATTTTTATGCCATACTATACTATGACGTTTTTTGCCATTTTTATGCCTTACTATACTATGATGTTTTTTTGAAATTTTATGCCATACAATACTATGAGGTTTTTTAACATTTTTATGCTCTACTATAATATGACTTTTTTTGGCATTTTTTTGCCTTACTATACTGTGACGTTTTGTGCCTGACTATACTATGACGTTTTTTGCCATTTTTATGCCATACTATACTATGACGTTTTTTGCCATTTTTATGCTCTACTATAATATGTATTTTTTTGCCATTTTTTTGCCTTACTATACTGTGACGTTTTGTGCCTGACTATACTATGACGTTTTTTGCCATTTTTATGCTCTACTATAATATGACTTTTTTTGGCATTTTTTTGCCTTACTATACTGTGACGTTTTGTGCCTGACTATACTATGACGTTTTTTGCCATTTTTATGCCTTATTATACTATGATGTTTTTTTGAAATTTTATGCCATACTATACTATGACGTTTTTTGAAATTTTATACCATACTATACTATGACGTTTTTTGAAACTTTATGCCATACTATACTATGACGTTTTTTGCCATTTTTATGCTCTACTATAATATGTATTTTTTTGCCATTTTTATGCCTTACTATACTGTGACGTTTTTTGCCATTTTTATGCCTTATTATAGTATGATGTTTTTTTGAAATTTTATGCCATACAATACTATGACGTTTTTTGACATTTTTATGCTCTACTATAATATGACTTTTTTTGGCATTTTTTTTGCCTTACTATACTGTGACGTTTTGTGCCTGACTATACTATGACGTTTTTTGCCATTTTTATGCCTTATTATACTATGACGTTTTTTGAAATTTTATGCCATACTATGTTATGACGTTTTTTGCCATTTTTATGCTCTACTATAATATGTATTTTTTTGGCATTTTTATGCCCTACTATACTGTGACGTTTTGTGCCTGACTATACTATGACGTTTTTTGCCATTTTTATGCTCTACTAGAATATGACTTTTTTGGCATTTTTATGCCTTACTATACTGTGACGTTTTGTGCCTGACTATACTATGACGTTTTTTGCCATTTTTATGCCTTATTATACTATGACGTTTTTTGAAATTTTATGCCATACTATACATGACGTATTTAGCCATTTTTATGCCTTATTATACTATGATGTTATTTTGAAATTTTATGCCATACAATACTATGACGTTTTTTGACATTTTTATGCTCTACTATAATATGACTTTTTTTGGCATTTTTTTGCCTTACTATACTGTGACGTTTTGTGCCTGACTATACTATGACGTTTTTTGCCATTTTTATGCCTTATTATACTATGATGTTTTTTTGAAATTTTATGCCATACAATACTATGACGTTTTTTGCCATTTTTATGCTCTACTATAATATGACTTTTTGGGGGATTTTTTTGCCTTACTATACTGTGACGTTTTGTGCCTGACTATACTATGACGTTTTTTGCCATTTTTATGCTCTACTATAATATGTATTTTTTTGGCATTTTTATGCCTTACTATACTGTGACGTTTTGTGCCTGACTATACTATGACGTTTTTTGCCATTTTTATGCCTTATTATACTATGACGTTTTTGGAAATTTTATGCCATACTATACATGACGCATTTAGCCATTTTTATGCCTTATTATACTATGATGTTATTTTGAAATTTTATGCCATACTATACTATGACGTTTTTTGCCATTTTTATGCCTTACTATACTATGATGTTTTTTTGAAATTTTATGCCATACAATACTATGATGTTTTTTGACATTTTTATGCTCTACTATAATATGACTTTTTTTGGCATTTTTTTGCCTTACTATACTATGACGTTTTGTGCCTGACTATACTATGACGTTTTTTGCCATTTTTATGTCATACTATACTGTGACGTTTTGTGCCTGACTATACTATGACGTTTTTTGCCATTTTTATGCCATACTATACTATGACGTTTTTTGAAATTTTATGCTCTACTATAATATGTATTTTTTTGCCATTTTTATGCCTTACTATACTGTGACGTTTTGTGCCTGACTATACTATGACGTTTTTTGCCATTTTTATGCCTTATTATACTATGACGTTTTTTGAAATTTTATGCCATACTATACTATGACGTTTTTTGAAACTTTATGCCATACTATACTATGACGTTTTTTGCCATTTTTATGCCATACTATACTATGACGTTTTTTGCCATTTTTATGCTCTACTATAATATGTATTTTTTTGCCATTTTTATGCATTACTATACTGTGACGTTTTGTGCCTGACTATACTATGACGTGTTTTGCCATTTTTATGCCTTATTATACTGTGATGTTTTTTTGAAATTTTATGCCATACAATACTATGAAGTTTTTTGACATTTTTATGCTCTACTATAATATGACTTTTTTTGGCATTTTTTTGCCTTACTATACTGTGACGTTTTGTGCCTGACTATACTATGACGTTTTTTGCCATTTTTATGCCTTATTATACTATGATGTTTTTTGAAATTTTATGCCATACTATACTATGACGTTTTTTGCCATTTTTATGCTCTACTATAATATGTATTTTTTTTGCATTTTTATGCCCTACTATACTGTGACGTTTTGTGCCTGACTATACTATGACGTTTTTTGCCATTTTTATGCTCTACTAGAATATGACTTTTTTTGCATTTTTATGCCTTACTATACTGTGACGTTTTGTGCCTGACTATACTATGACGTTTTGTGCCATTTTTATGCCTTATTATACTATGACGTTTTTTGAAATTTTATGCCATACTATATTATGACGTTTTTTGCCATTTTTATGCTCTACTATAATATGTATTTTTTTGGCATTTTTATGCCTTACTATACTGTGACGTTTTTTGCCTGACTATACTATGACGTTTTTTGCCATTTTTATGCCTTATTATAATATGACGTTTTTTGAAATTTTATGCCATACTATACTATGACGTTTTTTGAAACTTTATGCCATACAATACTGTGACGTTTTTTGCCATTTTTATGTTCTACTATAATATGTATTTTTTTTGCCATTTTTATGCCTTACTATACTGTGAAGTTTTGTGCCTGACTATACTATGACGTTTTTTGCCATTTTTATGCTCTACTATAATATGACTTTTTTTGGCATTTTTTTGCCTTACTATACTGTGACGTTTTGTGCCTGACTATACTATGACGTTTTTTGCCATTTTTATGCCTTATTATAATATGATGTTTTTTGAAATTTTATGCCATACTATACTATGACGTTTCTTGCCATTTTTATGCCTTATTATACTATGACGTTTTTTTAAATTTTATGCCATACAATACTATGAAGTTTTTTGACATTTTTATGCTCTACTATAATATGACTTTTTTTGGCATTTTTTTGCCTTACTATACTGTGACGTTTTGTGCCTGACTATACTATGACGTTTTTTGCCATTTTTATGCCTTATTATACTATGATGTTTTTTGAAATTTTATGCCATACTATACTATGACGTTTTTTGCCATTTTTATGCTCTACTATAATATGTATTTTTTTGGCATTTTCATGCCCTACTATACTGTGACGTTTTGTGCCTGACTATACTATGACGTTTTTTGCCATTTTTATGCTCTACTAGAATATGACTTTTTTTGGCATTTTTATGCCTTACTATACTGTGACGTTTTGTGCCTGACTATACTATGACGTTTTGTGCCATTTTTATGCCTTATTATACTATGACGTTTTTTGAAATTTTATGCCATACTATACTATGACGTTTTTTGCCATTTTTATGCTCTACTATAATATGTATTTTTTTGGCATTTTTATGCCTTACTATACTGTGACGTTTTTTGCCTGACTATACTATGACGTTTTTTGCCATTTTTATGCCTTATTATAATATGACGTTTTTTGAAATTTTATGCCATACTATACTATGACGTTTTTTGAAACTTTATGCCATACAATACTGTGACGTTTTTTGCCATTTTTATGTTCTACTATAATATGTATTTTTTTTGCCATTTTTATGCCTTACTATACTGTGACGTTTTGTGCCTGACTATACTATGACGTTTTTTGCCATTTTTATGCCTTACTATACTGTGACGTTTTTTGAAATTTTATGCCTTACTATACTGTGACGTTTTGTGCCTGACTATACTATGACGTTTTTTGCCATTTTTATGCCTTATTATAATATGACGTTTTTTGAAATTTTATGCCATACTATACTATGACGTTTTTTGCCATTTTTATGCCTTATTATACTATGACGTTTTTTTGAAATTTTATGCCATACAATACTATGACGTTTTTTGACATTTTTATGCTCTACTATAATATGACTTTTTTTGGCATTTTTTTGCCTTACTATACTGTGACGTTTTGTGCCTGACTATACTATGACGTTTTTTGCCATTTTTATGCCTTATTATACTATGATGTTTTTTGAAATTTTATGCCATACTATACTATGACGTTTTTTGCCATTTTTATGCTCTACTATAATATGTATTTTTTTGGCATTTTCATGCCCTACTATACTGTGACGTTTTGTGCCTGACTATACTATGACGTTTTTTGCCATTTTTATGCTCTACTAGAATATGACTTTTTTTGGCATTTTTATGCCTTACTATACTGTGACGTTTTGTGCCTGACTATACTATGACATTTTTTTTTGTCATTTTTATGCCTTATTATACTATGACGTTTTTTGAAATTTTATGCCATACTATACTATGACGTTTTTTGAAACTTTATGCCATACTATACTATGACGTTTTTTGCCATTTTTATGCTCTACTAGAATATGACTTTTTTTGGCATTTTTATGCCTTACTATACTGTGACGTTTTGTGCCTGACTATACTATGACGTTTTTTGCCATTTTTATGCCTTATTATAATATGACGTTTTTTGAAATTTTATGCCATACTATACTATGACGTTTTTTGAAACTTTATGCCATACTATACTATGACGTTTTTTGCCATTTTTATGCCTTATTATACTATGATGTTTTTTTGAAATTTTATGCCATACAATACTATGACGTTTTTTGCCATTTTTATGCTCTACTATAATATGTATTTTTTTGCCATTTTTATGCCTTACTATACTGTGACGTTTTGTGCCTGACTATACTATGACGTTTTTTGCCATTTTTATGCCTTATTATACTATGACATTTTTTGAAACTTTATGCCATACTATACTATGACGTTTTTTGCCATTTTTATGCCTTACTATACTATGATGTTTTTTTGAAATTTTATGCCATACAATACTGTGACGTTTTTTGCCATTTTTATGTTCTACTATAATATGTATTTCTTTGCCATTTTTATGCCTTACTATACTGTGACGTTTTGTGCCTGACTATACTATGACGTTTTTTGCCATTTTTATGCTCTACTATAATATGACTTTTTTTGGCATTTTTTTGCCTTACTATACCGTGACGTGTTGTGCCTGACTATACTATGACGTTTCTTGCCATTTTTATGCCTTATTATACTATGATGTTTTTTTGAAATTTTATGCCATACAATACTATGACGTTTTTTGCCATTTTTATGCTCTACTATAATATGTATTTTTTTGCCATTTTTATGCCTTACTATACTGTGACGTTTTGTGCCTGACTATACTATGACGTTTTTTGCCATTTTTATGCCTTATTATACTATGACGTTTTTTGAAACTTTATGCCATACTATACTATGACGTTTTTTGCCATTTTTATGCCTTACTATACTATGATGTTTTTTTGAAATTTTATGCCATACAATACTGTGACGTTTTTTGCCATTTTTATGTTCTACTATAATATGTATTTCTTTGCCATTTTTATGCCTTACTATACTGTGACGTTTTGTGCCTGACTATACTATGACGTTTTTTGCCATTTTTATGCTCTACTATAATATGACTTTTTTTGGCATTTTTTTGCCTTACTATACCGTGACGTGTTGTGCCTGACTATACTATGACGTTTCTTGCCATTTTTATGCCTTATTATACTATGATGTTTTTTTGAAATTTTATGCCATACAATACTATGACGTTTTTTGACATTTTTATGCTCTACTATAATATGACTTTTTTTGGCATTTTTTTGCCTTACTATACTGTGACGTTTTGTGCCTGACTATAATATGACGTTTTTTGCCATTTTTATGCCTTATTATACTATGATGTTATTTTGAAATTTTATGCCATACTATACTATGACGTTTTTTGACATTTTTATGCTCTACTATAATATGACTTTTTTTGGCATTTTATGCCATACTATACTATGACGTTTTTTGCCATTTTTATGCTCTACTATAATATGTATTTTTATGGCATTTTTATGCCTTATTATACTATGACGTTTTTTGAAATTTTATACTATACTATGACGTTTTTCCATCCATACCTTCAGCTGTAACACAGCCAAAATGATCACCAAATCAAAAAAGAAAAGTAAAGAAAATGTCCAAAAAAGGACAGAGGGACCCCTGAGGGTTAATAAATCCCATGAACCGCTATTTAAATTACCACTATTATGTTTTTTTCTGTGCTAAATTTAACATTACTGGCAGTGGCGGCTGGCCAATAGGGGGTGCTAGGGCGCCGCCCTCCCTGATGGAAAGTGATTTTTAAATGTTTTTATTTATTTTTATTTTTTCCAAAATAATCGTTTAAAATAAATGATTACTGCTTATTTTACAAATAAATGTGTTTTGAATTATAAAGAACGAGCCATATATATAATATAAACCATTATTTACGGGGTAATTTGTATCCACGGTCATTTCCCCTCTCTCCTGGGGCGCTAGAAAAGTTGCCCCAGCACTGCAGCAGCTCAGCCAATGGTAGACTGTTGCTGAGACAAAAAAACACATAGCAACGGGTAATTTAGCCAATTAGCGTCATCAAATTTGTTAAGCTTGGGGCGCTGAAAATATCGCCCCAAGCCTATAAGTATCCTAGCAACCAGAAACAAGTGTAGGAAATCGAGATGGTGTCGTCAAGTAGACAAGAACAAGAACACGCAGAGCTTCAGCTACCCGTAAATTCTGTAAAATCGCTCTTGCTAAACCACTTCGAAAGGAGAACTTTAAGGGAAAAACTTCGTGTTAAAGAACTTGGACCTGAGAAGCCCGGTCTGAATTTAACACAGCAGACACAGGAGAAAGGTAAAACTCACCAGAGGAGCTTCTCTCTGAACTGGTATGACATGAAGGCTTGGCTAACTGGATGTAGTTTTGCAAATGCAGTATTCTGCTTCCCGTGTTTACTTTTTAAAATGCCGGGGGCAGATATTACATGGACTGTAACAGGAGTTAGAGACCTAAAACATTTATCAGCGGATTAAAAAACATGAATGCTCGAAGGTGCATATGAACAACGCCGTCAAGCTAGCCGTGCTAGGCAGGACTAGCATAGCTGCGCAGCTGGATGAAGGACACAGGATTGCGGTCAGAAAACACAATGAAGAGCTGGATCGAGGATCATTGAGTGTGTGAAATTCTGTGGAGCTTTTGAGTTGGCATTGCGAGGCCACGATGAGACAGCATCGTCCGACAACCCCGGCATTTTTCGGGGATTAGTCGACCTTGTGGCCTCGCTGGACGGTGTATTAGAGGAGCACCTGAAGACCGCCACTGTGTTTAAAGGCACCTCAAAGACAGTTCAAAACGAACTTTTGGACTGTATGCTGACGGTTCTTCGAGATTGCATTCTGGGGGATATAAAAAGGGCAGATTATCTGGCTATTCAGGCAGATGAAACAACAGACACTGCCACTCATTGTCAGCTGGTCCTTGTGCTACAGAGGAGACAAAGTTCATGTACAAATAAGAGCACTCATTCGCTCACTCACTCCCTCACCCCCTCACTCACACATACACTCACACAGACACACACACTTTTTCTGTGTATAGTTAACTTTAATCACCATCCACCTGTAAACATTATAATATACCATTATATTGTAATTTTGTACTATGAGTATTCACTAATGTATTTAATCCAATTGCTACATTTTATGTTCCTATGACACAGTTTTTCTTTGTATATAGTTATTTTTAATCATCATCCAACTGTAAATGTCCCTCAAGAACTTTAATTTTGTATTAAGAGTAATCACTAATATACATCTCATATCATTGTCATTATCTGTCAAACTGTTGATTTCTAAAGGGCAATTAAATGATTATTGTTTATCCCTAAAACAATGGTATCTTTTGGTTTGGGTTCTTTTATTGGGATAGTTACTGAAAGCTTCTGGCACATACAGCCCCACCTAGAATATTTTTCACCAGCCGCCACTGATTACTGGGGAGGAGAGCAACGCGACTAGAATTGACAGCGAGAGAGGGCTAGTAGCTTCTCCTCTCCTCTGTCTCAGCGGAGTCTGTCACAACTTCATTCACTCTTTTGACAAAACAAAAAAAAAAGCAACGAAGGAAGCAGTAAATGGACTTACATATTTAAGACCTAACTAAATGTAATTTAAGACCTAACATGCGGCTAATGTAAAGCTAGCAGGGCTTGGAGAGTTGGTTATCTGGTTGCTAGGCGCACGCAGGCACGCACACAGGTCAGGAGCTGCCGTTGCCATGGCAATGTGAAAATCTGCCCAGAATTTGGCTTCTACATGGCTTCAAACAACTGCAAATTATGAGAAAACCGTTACTTCTTTTCATAAACCGAAAAGACCGTGCCAGACACTGAAGCCAGAAGTTTCTACAGTCTCTATTTTATTCAGATATTCCTTAAAATGAGTGAATTTTTTACTGCTTCACGCACTCTAGCCAACTGACGCTTTCACTCTAACTTTGAAGAAAAAGTGATTTGCACTCCTCCTTTGAGTGCTCACAGTTTGAAAAGTTTACATGTTATGTAAAAACAGTTCCTGTCTTTTTGAGAGAGCAGAAGTTTTCCTCTGTTTTATAGTTTGAATCACATTTCTATGTGCAGGTATGAGAGAGCTGGGTGACTCAGAAAAAAGGTGCAATTTTGTAGAAAAAAGGTGGGTTTCTAAAGAAAATTCCAATGCATTTCTAATGCATTATTTATTCCCAGTTTTTTGGGAATAACTTTGGGAAAAATTGGAATTTTAACACCAAAAGTCATAGCACCCCTTTCGGGATCAAGACGCACGTTTTGATGTATATATTACCGGGGTTTTCTCAAAGCTGCGGGACAAGTTACGCGCCGAAATTTGGCGGAAGAATAATAAACCCGAAACAGAATATTAATAGATGCCTCGGGGCTCCGCTGAGCACCCGTGGCACTAATAAGATTAGTTCATCTTTCATCAGTTTTTACTATCCCACAGTTGCACCGCTCTCGACTCACCCACCCATCAAACACAACATAAATCTGATGTCTCCACAAAGTGTTGACCTTTCAATTACATACATCCAAAACGCTCAGGTTTATAAACCATAGTGGAAAACAAAGCAGAACCTAAAACTTAGACCATGCACATTCTTACAATGTTCAGGTTATGGGAAGCTCCAGGTTATTCGTTAAAGGAGCTATTTTCCATCACTTCTTTTCTTCTACCAATGTAAGCATGCTAACCAGCTAGCTTCGGCCTGGTCGGACCATCTCATCACTTTCCGATACTGTAAGTTCTGAAGAAGCAGCTGCTCAGAGGACACAGTGTAACAACAGCTGTTAATACTAATGTTAGCTACGTTATAGCAAAACTTACAAATAGCCCCTAAAGTTCCCACAGCGTGAAGGAGCTGAATAGCTAACATATAGTAGTTAACAGTAACTTCCAGCATGCATCACTGATAGGCGTGGTGAAAGATGAAACACCTGTAACCACACCCAATAGTGATGTCACAGCGTCCTGGAGCACACGTGCACATCCCTGACAAGTTAAAGCACAGGAGGCCAGAAAAAACAAGATTTTCATGGGGTGTTAATTTACTATTTAATGAACTGAGGCAACTAATGTTTCGGCATGAAGCGTGTCCTCATCATCTTGATGAAGACGTCCAAATGTCCACTTTATTTTAAAACCTCTAATTAAAATCTAAAAATCTGTCAACAATTTGGGAGTGACTGTGCTGCAGCTTCACTCTTGTTCACCCTTTAAATCCCTGATGGTGAGGACAAAGAAGAAGTCTTAAAGGATGAAACCGAGACGACATGACTTGTTAAGACAAATAGTTTTCACAGTGTGTGTGTGAGTGTGTGTGTGTGTGTGTGTGTGTGTGTGTACGTGTGTGTTTTCTCCTCATAGTCAAAGAGACGAGGGCGTGGCAGGTGAGGAAAGACAGAAAAACTCCCCTCGGCTGTGGATCCAGCGAGACACACACACACACACACACAATCATCCAACAGTGTCAAAGACAACAGGCATGTCTCTCTGTGATTGGACGGTTTGAAGATGCACAGACTCTGATTGGCCATTTTCCCCTTTTTGAACAGACGTCTCAGAGTCACAGTGGAAAGAAAATAAAAACACAACAGACAGGACGAGATTAGGAAAATATTTCCAAAAACTTTTATGGCTTTAGATTGCTGTTAAACTGGACATGAATTTTACTGAGGGTATATTTATTAAATCTCTGCAGATTTGTACAGGACCTTTTTGTAAACATTAATAAAACAAAAGAAAGCATCTCAGAAAATGTTTTTATCATGATGAGAAATAAAACCCCACATACAATCAAAAAAAAAAAAAAAAAGTGGCAATAACAGTTTACAGTGTAGAACATCTATCTCTATTATTTACAATGAGGGCAGCTTCTCTTTAAGGCTGCTCCCGTCGTTTTCAAACATATAAATGCGCTTTGTTTGGGACAACAAATCTGTTTACATGTTGTTATTAATATGTTTTATGGTGTAAGTTGTCCCAAACTGGACACATAAATGTATTGAATATTACGTTTTAATTTTAAAAGCTGTTTAAAGTTCAGTGTGAGCGTTTTCAAGCACGGATTCAGAGTGACAATACACAAATTGAAAAAAAAACACTGATCTGCAGACCGACTATGATCTTCAGCTCCAGTTTTTAAGGTTTTTTTTTTTTTTTTAACTAAACAAAAATAAATACTTTCTCACCAGAGACTGCAGTGCATGTTGAAGTCTGAGATCACAAACAACCACACAAAGAAAGAAAAAAAAAAATCATCAATTAGTTCAAAGCGCAGGAGAAATCATCTGAGGTTTGATGACAAAATACTCAAGAATAGATATGTGATCTTGCTAAAAGCTGAACTTCAAATAATAATACAAAGAGAGGTTTTTTTTCTTTAACGTTTTCAGATGATTGACGGATTTATCATTAACCTGCAAAAAGTTAGAATTTAGTTTAAAATATCTTGTGTCCAATTGTGGTAAAAAAAAAAGTTTTTATAAAACTCGCTAGCACCGCCCTGAAGCTCGCCAGACTTTCCCTCCAAAACTCAAAGAATGTCTCCACCCACAAAAAAAACCACCTTCCCGCTACTTTTTTTTTTTTCTTTCGTTTTCTTTCTTCTTCACCTTCACCACGCTGACTCATCACTGCGTGTTGGATCTTGTCTGTGCCGCCTTTACACATTTATCTCCCGCTCTCACACACACCTCCACTGAGGACGACTTGGGACGATTTAAACAAAGACTCAAGAGGATCCTGGACCATAAAGAAGGGGGGAGGATGAAGGTAAAGCGTGAGAGGGAAAAAAAGCTGAAAGAAAGCCAGAATCACAGCCGACAGATGATGGAAGGAGACTTCCCATGGACAGTGTCCTCTTTTAATGTGTTTCCATGAGTTAAACTGACTACAAGCACTTTAAACAGGAAGATTTAAACAGGTGTGGGACCATGAATAGGAGCTGTAACGCTCTCCGAGGTAACACAATCATCTTCGCCAAATCACAAATACACAAATGTTCACTTCAAAAACTCAATTCTAATTAATAAAAAGAGTTTGACAAAATTTAATTTCGTTTGAACCCCTTTTGTTTTTAATTTACATCCCCTCCTCCCAGAGCACACCTGAGCTCCAGGCGTCAGTGACTATCCTGAACTCTGGAGGGGGGGGTGGTCCAATCCACCAATCTCAACCCCACCCCCCATGCAGACTACTAGCACTCACTACAATTTACAGATGTCCCCTAAACGCCTCACATGCAGGCAATCGGTAGACTCTTGCTGCAGCACACGTCATCAGGGGCCCCGACTTGTTTTTATGGGAGATTTGAAGGGATTTATAGATGTCACTGAAAAATGTACCAATATGAGGGGCCACGGGGGGAGGGGGGTGTTTGCCTCTGTTAATCGTGCTACATTCAAGAACTCTCTAAAAATTCTGCTTTGTAAAACTGCTTTTATTTATTTATTTCCTGTCCTCTGTCAGTCTGCACGTGTGTTTTAGTTTCTTTCTACTTCATGTAAAGTATTCAGAAAAGAACTCATATAACATATAGTGTAATTTTATTATCATTAGTGGTTATTGTTTTACTGTCATGTGTCATGTCTACTTATTTGATTATTCTAATTTTATAGTTTCAGTCATTTTTCAAAATAAAGTACCCCAACTTTGTTTTGAGCAATATAATAAAAATAATTTTTACTGATTATGATTATTGGATGGATGGATGTTATATTGGGGTATCTTGTTTTGCATTACTGCCACAATCTGGGGCTTTAAAGGGCTTTTACACAACTATGTTCACATGTTAAAAATGGCCATAAATTAATGGAAATGTTGTTTTCGTCCAGATGTTTTAAGGTGGAAGCTCAGAGGAGTTGAAATCTTCTGTCGGACATAGTGAAACAACAGAGACATTAGGGGGAAAGCAGCTGCATAGGGAGGGAGACAGACATGGCAGACACGCTAAGTCGGCTCAACAGGTGCGTTAGAAAAGACTTTGTACAAAGTGGTGAGCACAGAACAAACTGAGGTATTTTGGATCCGGTGACACTGTCGAGCAAAGAGAAGCATCACAACATTTACTTGAAAACCCTTCAGCGCATTTGAAGCATCCCCCATCAGGCAAACTCCACCCACCTGGCACAGAGAGTGAGATAAATCAAACCACAAAAACTTTTTTCATTGTATTTTTTTTAACCCAGAGCCCCTGAATGTCTACGTGTGTGGCCTGAGTGTGTATGTGTGTGATCACCCAGACACCACAGTCATATGGTGTTACTGTGTGTGCGTGTGTGTGCGCGTGCGTGCGTGTGTGTGTGTGTGCGCGTGTGTGATCAGGTTTCCAGCAGGATAAAGAGAGTCACTCATTGTAACCATCAGTCCATCAGGAAACGTCTCAGAGTTTCTCTCAGCAGTGATCCAGACAAAAGGTGACGGACAACGTCTGTTTACACCGAGCGGAAGAGAAGAAGAGAAGGATGATGATGAGGATGATCCAGTGACGGTTTGTGGGTAAGGTGAAGGTGAAGGTGAAAAAAAAAAAAAAAAAAAAAAAATTAAATCAGATTAACAGTGAAGATTCCAGCTAATAATCCAAATGCTGATAGAATCCATCGTTTGGGTTAAATCAAGTTTCCATTGTCCTCGTCAGGCACAGACAGAGAGAGGCAGAGAGAGGGGGATGATGGGAAAAGCTGGTCCAACGAGGGCTTCACAGGAAAAACCGGCTGGACCCCTATAGGACTTCCCTCCCAGCTGCAGAGATGGATCATGGGAAACAAAACGGTCGGATCTCCTGAGGAAAGCGAAGAGAAGGAAACGTTAACAGAGCTGAAAGTGTATCCAAGGAGCAGACTACACCTCCATCCAACTCCACCTGGTCCCTCTCTTCCTCCTATTTCTCATTTTCAATGTAATCACAAATTTTTCTTTATGTCCTGTTAGTTGTCTTTGTAAGCTCGTCCCACTTCATGCACATTCTGCCATGTCTGTCTCTGTGTTTTGCTTCATTATTGATTCATATCCCACCTTTAAGACACACCTCAAACACTGGCTTAAGTCAGACCAGTACTTTATATTTGTAGTAGTGTATCGTGACTTGTAATGTTTTTTTGTTTTATGTTACCTGCCGAGGGACTACGGATGTAAATTAGCTTTATAGCTACAGTCCGGCATGTTCACATCATGTGTTTTGTACTGATGTTCATTGACATTAACATTGTTCTTTTCAAATAAACAAACAAATAAACAAATAGTTGTTGCAAAAATTAGCTGAGGACTGATACACACTGTTTAATACAACAGTTCGTTAAAAAATCATGTTAAATTTAAAAACCTTGAGACTGTTTCTATTAAAGTGAACAAACTGATACTGAACTTAAAAGTTGAAGTCGGACTTAAAATATCCAGATTCATCCTGATATCTCAGTTTGAGTTCAGCTGATTTATTATTACCATAGTTACCGGTGCCCTGAAGTTTCATTCATGTGGTCACAGTCATTTATACTTTGCACTGTCTTTTACTCTCTGTTTGTATTCATTTTTCGGCTCTTATTTGACTGCATGTTGTGTGTGTACAGAGTTTGTACGTGTATATATAGTATTCTAAGCATCTTAAACATGTCAGCAGCTCGTTGATGTTTGTCGTCTGGCTTCCGCGTATGATCGAGGCTCGTCTGTCATCGCATGTCGGGACATCAAAGAAAAGGTTTGTCAGTGACCACGTGAAAAGCTGCTGCAGGGCTCAGACACACAGACTGTGTGTGTGTGTGTGTGTGTGTGTGGCTCCACTTTCAATCAACAGTCTTATCTCAAAGGCTCTCTCGCGCACACACTCCTTATAGATACTTTAACACACACAGGAAGCTACAGTGTGACCCTGCTTCTACACACACACACACGCACACACACACACACACGCGCACACACACACACACACACACACGCACACACCCAGACACACACACACACACACACGCGCGCACATGCACACACCCAGACACACACACACACAAACACACACCCTCCAGGCTTTGTTTGCTTAACCAAGTGGAGACAGCTTCTGTTTCAAGCATCACAGACTTGACCAAAAACACACACACGCATACACACACACACGCACACACACATACACATACACACACCCACACACACCCACACAGCAGCAACAGCAGCTTCTTCAGGTACGCCAAGATCCCAAAACAAATTTTCTGTCGTTTCATGACGATGACGATATTCAAACTTTTTCCTCTTGTCATCAAATCCGCTGCTAAAAATAGTCCCGAACAAATGCACTGTTTCCTGCTGCTTGTTCGATTAAGAATACGGTCATGAGATTTGTTAAAAATAAGATGAATGTGAAATAAATGCCGTTAATGTACCATGAACATTCAATGAGCCAGTTGATATATTTTTTTTACTTTTTTAAAAAATCCTTCTAATGATTTATTCGGTATATCATTAATAATTGTCACATCCACCGACAAACCTTATTCTTTACTTTGTGGTTAAGTGTATAAACAGTTGTGCGGTGACTTTCTTGTATTTCACGACTAGCATCTTCATAGTTTACTGTGCTCATCTTTCATCAAAGCATCAGCACTGTCTCCACTTGTTTGCAAATCAACATTTTCTTTGCTGCTTTTTTGTAGTTTTTTTGTTTGTTTTTCTGTGTGTAAAGTGATCTTACATGGAAGGAACTTAAAATCTGATTCATTATTATCATCACTGATACAAACAGATACATGATGTAAATGACATTATGAAAAGAACAAAGAGATATTTACCACCGGTGTGCAGGGACGTCTTTAGTACGGCGACTCGACCCTGAAAAACACAACAGAAAACAGTGATCAGCACATCGTGACCTCGCTCTGGTGTTTGTTATAACCACGTTATCAGTGAAGACACTTTGGGAGGACGGTGATCTTCACACAGCCTGTGACATATCAGCTGTGACGCCAACGCCGGACACTGAGACACAAGCAAGACACGTCACGTTCAAACTCTGATAAACTAATGAACGCTATGACGCGTTATTGCTAAGGAACAGGTGGAGTGAAAGCTCCTGTTTCTTCACCGATGTTTTCATCATTAACACAAACCACCTCCAGGCGTTTGAGGAAAACTTGATTTCGGGAGCGATATTGTTTTATTTTGGATCCAAACTGCTTAGGTTTGATAATTGTCTGTGTGACAGCCTGACACACCTTCAGGATGATGTCATCTCATCACACACACACACACACACACATACACGTTGACACAGAGCCTCCATGTTCAAAGCCACTTCACAGCCAGATTATCTGTTTAGAGCTTGAAACCAAAAGGGGAAGAAGAAAACAAGAAGCAGACGGAGTTCTCAAACGTCAGGTTTCTCTTCGGGGGTTTATTAATTAAAATTTAACGCCCAAAGTCATTGAGTTTCAGCAATTATGGGGATTTGGAAGAAAACACCACACACTCACACAACCGGACCACTCGACAACTACAAATTTAGAAAACAATGTTCGACATCCGAAGCACCGTCAGTGTCTAAACACGTTGAGTCGTTGGAGCTTTAAGGGATTTAAGGCGTCAAATGAAGTGAAGACAGGGCTGCATCAGCAACCAGTCACTATCCAGGGGCCTCTGAACCTCCAGGGGCCCCTCGACAGCCTCCACGCCGGCTCCTCCATTCCTCCAGCTCATGGTCCTGGTCTGGTGCAGGGATTCTGTCAAAATGTGTTTCAGTTCATATTGAGCTCAGGGACCCACAGGGACCCCTACGAGGTTAAAGCAGCCATGACAGGGTTTGAAGTGCTGCTCACTAATATTCCCTCTCATTTAAAGAGAGCTGCAGATTCCTGTATTCACACGCAGTCACTGCCTGATTCAGCTCTTGCAAAATATTTGAGCTCCACAGACATTTCCATTTGCTTTTCATGAAACCATCTGTGTGACTTCAGAGCAGCATTGAGCGAGTCAGGGAAATCTACACCTGCCTTACAGCTTTTTGTTGAATCACTTGAATCTTATCACTGGAAACTGAGATACATTTTTTTGGCGGCCGGTGATAAGACAAGCTGCAGACAAAACATCAGGGTTCAGACCCTTCTGAAGGGAAAAGAGGTCACTGAAGTTCACCAATAATGCAATAAGGTAAGGAACACTGTAAGAGGTCAAAGGTCAGAGGCAGAGAAGTGAGACCGTTTCAGAGCGTGGCGACTCTGTTATCGATGCTGAGGGAAGAGACGGCGGCAAACGACAGAAGAAACCTGGAACTCACAAACTGTCCTGCAGCTGTTTATCCACTTTACGGCACGTCCTCGGAAAATAAAAGTTTACACAGCGGCAGAAAAGAAACAGCTGAGAGGCTCCGTCATGTCAGGTTGGAGCCACATGATATGATATTTGGGCCCCTCGCAACATTTTACTGAAATTCTTTTACATACGTATGGATTTTGATATAGACAAAACAGGCTCTCATGGATTGAGAAGAAAGTATTTTATGTATTTTACATATGAAATCAACCTTTTGTTTGTAACAGGAAGACTGATATTACTTCTCTCAAAAAATACATAGTCCCCCTTTAATTTCTCTTATTATCATAGGATATAAAGATTTGTTACTTTTTGAGCCTCGTATTCAACCTTTTATTTTACATTTTCATTCTTCCCATTTTATTCTGTAAAGCACTAGCCCTAACAAATGCATATTTATCGCCTATCGTTTCGGGGCGGCCTTGGTGGAACATTAGAGTATGAAAAGAGGTGAAAATGACTGAAAGATCATTTGAGGCGAAGGCTCAATTAGGTAGAAAAACAGTGGAAAGAAATAAAAGTAAAACCAGAAGATTAAAGAGAAACCAGACGGTTACAGTTGAGCCGAGGAGCGACACAAACGTGAGCTGAAGAAGACGAGTGCAGACATGACAGTGACATTCCTGCCATTCTGTGAAACGCAGGCCTCGCCCTTGTCAGAAAAAAAAAAAACCCTCCTGTTACAGGACGTCCATTCTCAGATGTAAAACTGTAAAAACTGAGGCCAAGGCCAAGTGGATTTAAGAGTCAGAAACTGTTTCTTTTGTATGAACCAGACTGACTAAGAGAAACCAGGTGGTGAAAGGTCACAGCCCTGAAACAATGTGTCACCTTTCTCTGAACACGAGCTAAACACAATATCTGCTTTTTCTGAGTTAGAAAATTACAATTTGCTACAAATAAAGTCACTTTATTTGCATTTTATACCATAACACAAATTATTTTCCATTTTTCAGAGAAAATGCAGTAAATTTGTCCAGTTGACTCCAGTAGTATTTACTGATGCTATGCTAAGCTAACATTAAGCCAACAGTTCAAGCAGCTCTGGCTTAGTTGCCATTGAAGGTGGAGACTCATGGTGACTTTCGGTTTTGGTCAGTAAAAAAGACTCTTTGTGTTGATGTTAAAATAAAGGTCATGTGTAGTGAAGCTTCTGTGAGTTCTTGATGAACATCACGTTACATTCAGGAAGTAAAACGGCTGAAACGTGTTGTTTCAGGGCTGTTTCATCTTTCAAACCTTGTTACTTTTCAGTAGTAGATCTGCCTGCGTCGATGTGCCCTTCACTGACCGGTTTGTCAGTTGTTTCTGGAGCTAATAATGCTGGTAGGAGATGTGGAGCCTGCAAACAAAAATTCCCCAATATCCAACCTGTAATTATCACTGAGGGGTGTGACGTGAACGGGATTTCCCAGAAGGCAGCTTGTGTTTTTTTTTTTTCTGAATGTAGCATCAAGAGCAGGAGACAAAAAAAAAAAGGCTTTGAATGAACGACTGTGCAGAGGAAGTCTGACTAGTTTTCTGACCTGGAGCTTAACGTTTTCCAGTACATCTAACCGTGGTTATTGATATACATGCACATGTCATATTCAGCGGTATATTATTTCAAAATAAAGCTTTTATCTGCCAAGTCGAATTACAAAACAACCACAGAATGAATACATCATGTAAATGACAGGGTGAAGACAGGCCAGTTTTTCCTCATCAAGATGCAGATGAGGATCTCACCACAGTGTCTGTTCGAGCTGCAGACTGATTCCCCTGCAGCTACAGGAAGCACAAGTCCGCAGGTCAACTAGTTTCTCTACTGACGTTCAGCTCAAATAAACTCCGCAAGATTATGAATGAAGTCAGCCAATGTTTCCCACCCGAGGCTTTCTTTTCTTGTAAACTGATGGATAATTTCACCTCATCTGAAAAATGGAATCCACCATGCTTCAAATGTACAAATCTTTAAAGCCAAAATAAAACTTTAAGCTTCAATGTTCATCTTGAAAAAATAAAAAAAATCTTAATTCAACATCCACTCATATCTGCTTTTAATCACAGTTGTTTTGCAGATTACTGTGTCACGACATGGATGTTAGAAACTAAAGCTTCAGATTCTCCTGAAAACAATAAGGATCCTGGACACGACCAGGAACGATTAGCAAAACAACCACCTGTTATCATGTGAGTCAAGCTCAGTATTACTGAATTCACATGATGACACCTAAACATTCTCTCTTTGCTGAATAAAGACAATGAAATGTGGTTGAAAGCACTGAAAAGACCTTTGAAAACAGAGATCATGTTGATATGATCTTTTTGTTTTTAAGTTTAAGATTTGATCTCAAACGATTTTGGGAGATAAATATAAATAAACCTGGACTCAGTAAAACTTCTAGAAGCAACATGAGCTCAATTAGAAAAGACGGCTCCACCATGTTAAATGTTATGTGTTTAAAAGTGAAGCCAGGGAGAGGTGAGTTCACCTGAGAACAGGTTTACAAACTGTTACACAGCTGAAAATACTGATGATGGATTCTGGTTTTGTAATCCAAAACTGGATTTGCATACAAAAAAAAATTAAACCTCATGCAGCTACACACACTTCATGACACACCCAAACACCCCCCTGACCCTACCCCCACCCTGTCTCTACCCCCACCCTGTCACTGGGGAGGGGGCGGAGTCTCCCTGGATCACAGAGTTAAGGAATGCAGTCAGACTGTTTTCAAAATACCAAGACCCACACAGCCCGACTTAATCCTAGGTGACAAGGCCACGAACAACAAGAGGGGGGAGAGTGTGTGTGTGTGTGTCATATTACTGTTCTACAACTGTACTGCAGCTGTGTCATGATGATAACCAACAAAAACTGAACTGTCATTTTTAAACAAATTGGATACGACATGTTAATCACTGAGCTTTAGAGCAGCAGGGAGGCGGCTTTGTTATTTCAAGTTAAAGCCAGGTGAGGTGTTTCCCCCTACTTTCCAGTCTTTATGCTAAGCTAAGCAAACAGCTGCTAGCTGCAGCTTCATATTCACTGTACAGCCATGAGTGGTTTCAATCTTCTCGTCTCCGTCCCAACAAGAACATAAGAATATTTCCCAAAATATCATTCTCTTCTATCTGTTCCTTTGACCAGCAGAACATCAGTCTTACACTTAGTCCCACTGTCACATATGAAAATATGTGTCCTGTTACTTCTGGCTCTGCTTGGCCAAACATCCCAGCTCCGTCTTTGGAAAGACGAGCTAAAAGTGGCCTTGGACAACCAGTTATCTAAAGCAACAGTTACAGTATAATTCAGAACAGTGAAGATTAAGCCTTTTATTGGCAGTTGTTGCTTGTAAGCTGTTGTCTCCAGACCTATGCCTGATGGTTAAATTGTAATGTGGTAGAATTCCCAGTTTATTTTTGCTTCCATTTTGGCCAGTCTCATAATTACAGCCATACTGGTCAGAGGATACTTGTTTTTAATGTCATTTAGAGTTTCAAATAAATATTAAATATTTAATATCTAACATAAGTTTTTGGAGAACAAAACATTTTTTTGGGGAGAATTTCTTTTAAGAATGAATAATGGTTAATCATACCCTTAAAGGTCCCATATTTTATACTTTTTCTGTGTTTTATTTTAAGTTTTGATCCATAAGAACATATATTTGTGGTTTTACGAACCAAAAAGCAACTCAGTATAGTATAACATCTCTCTCATGCTTGTCTGCTTGCAAGAACAAGCCGTTTTGTGTTGCTCTCTGAGCCTCTCTTCTGATTGGCTGTTTTCTGAGTGATGCATGGCCGGAACAATGATGGGTAACAGATTGTAGACTGTCTCTTATATGACTCTCCTTGGGATGGCTGTGCAGTGATATATTGGCTTCCTAACAACCAAAGATTGTGCAGCATTTCCCCAGCAACGGAATGACCGCTTGGTGTTGTGCGGTAATAGAGTTAAAACAAAAAAAAACAAAAAAAAAAAACAGGTGGTGAGTGCCTTGTTGTGACATCACAAAGTTACAGAAGTCCTGACGGCTGATTTTATGGCTCAGTGTCTGAATACAGGCTCTGTGCATTTCTCTGTGGATTAAGCACTTTGTTTTCACAGTATAAATATAGAACCTACACCTGCTTTATAATCAAAAAAGACACAGAAATCTACCTTTATACAATATAGGAGCTTTAATTTCATGCTTCCAATTAAGACATATGATTCTTTACTTTAAGCTGCTCTTAACATTACTCCCACACTTCACTGCAAATACAACTGAGCTTCACTGTTTGCAGAGAGCTTTCATGGCACTGTAGTGTATTTGTCAGTTATTTGATTAATGTGGTTCTGGCTCTTGGCTGATTTTATCAGTTAAATCCTCCCCTGACATGAATTGGACAAATTTTCTCAGATGTGAATCGGGCGTCTGGGTCAGGTGGTTTTAGTGACCTGTACAAGTTGAGAATTTCCATCTGCACCTGCAGCTGCTGCAGGATCTGTTAAATCCTCCATCCTATTTAAAGCTGATAGTATACGGGCTCCAGTTTGATTATCAGCAGACTAGATCTTTATTTTGATTCCTGAACATATATCTGTGTCGCTCTTCCATACTGCACTGCAACAGGGGTGTGTGTGTGTGTGTGTGTGTGTGTGTTATTGTAACCCGAAGAAAACCGGTTTTAGCTTTAGAACTTCAGGACAAGGACATTGTTGTGTAGTGAGGTCACTTTTCTGCGAAAGTCCCGTTTTAAAATGAAAACCTGTCGAACTCTGCTGCTTGTCACAGGATTAATGTCAGTTCCCAGTTTAAAAAGTGCTCACACATAGATTATATTTTGTGAGCACACTCCCTCCAAACATGAATAAACAAGACACATCAAGTGGCCGTGGCGTAAACATGATAATCTGCTTTGATTAACTACTTTGGTTCAGTTATAAAAAAAATAACCCACGCAGTCAATCATTGTTGGAGTCTCTGGCTCCTCATGTCCACATGCGGATGTGTGTGAGCAAAACACGGTTGCTGATTTGTGTGAATTTGAGGGACAAAAGCATCAGCCAAATGAATAAAATACAGAATAAGACCAGACATCTCATTTATTGTGGGGAGAAATTTAGAGACATTTGGACTAGAAGAGCCGGGGGATCCAACCACCAACCCTCTGATTAGTGTACAACCTGCTGTACCTCCTGAAGTCACAGCAGCAGCAAAAACTACACCTGTATTTTAGCTGCAATGCAGGTTTCTGTACTCGTATCTGTGTCTTTATCTCTGCTGTCAACACGTCCTGAGGGCTTTTCTTTATGCTCGTCTGCCAACCGGATGTCTGTCAGGCTGTGTGTGTGTGTGTGTGTGTGTGTGTGTGTGTGTGTGTGTGTGTGTGTGTGTGTGTTTGCAGGTTATCGCACACACACATCTTAATGTGCTTAAAGTTACAGTCCAGCCCTCATTGTCTTTCCAACTTAGCCTTGTTATTCCTCTACTTCCTGCTTTGGCACGTCACTGTCAGAGAAAAATCCAAACGTCTCCTCTCAGCTTTAAATTCACCCTAAACATCTAAAATTGACCCCAAACCATCGACTTCAGTTGTCACTGACACACAGCGAGTCTGGATCCTTCACCTACACCCCCACTAACAACACCAACATGGAGGCCCACCACAGAACAAAGGCCTCCTGTCATCAGCGTTGACACCGTCTGACAGTGATGATGATGACGATGAGGGTAAAAAATAACGGCGGGACAGTTAAGTCAATCAATTCGAGGCCCCTAGGGGCCCCCGAGAGGTGCTTTACAGCTATCCACCACCAGCTCTACCTGACACCTAGAGGGGGGAGGGGTCTCTTAACAGTCACACCCTCAGAGCTCAGAGAAAGGAAAGTCTTCCAGGATGTTTTCAAAGAGAGAACTAGAATTACCACCCCTTGTTTTTTTGCCTCGGCCAACCAGCCAAGCTGCAGGAAATATGGACACAACCTCCGACTGACCAGTAAATTAATTCAGGCTACATCCGCACAACTATGTTTACATTTTAAAACAAAAACGACCCCGTTCCAGATGACCGTTCTGGACTCGTATCAGAAACGGTCTCCGTCCGAACTATCACACCTGAAAACACATATCACAAGACCATTCATCTTCTTTGGGTTTTGGACGTTTGAAGACATCACCATGACCTCCCAAAACGTTTCCCACTATCGTCATTTTATAGGCTTATTGATTAACCGGCTAATCAAGAGAATAATCTGCAGATTAATCAATACTGTTATGACCGGGACTAAATTTTGATTTTATTAAGAGCTTTGTCTGATCTGAGTTCGGCTTCATCACCACTGCATACCTGAAAAAACATATTCATGCTCATATTTAAAAAGTCCTGTTTCAGCTGCTGAATCACCAAGGAGGAGGATGATCAACTATTGCCCAACGTGAGTTCCAGGGAAAGAGGATGAGGAGGTGAATGAAGATTAAAAAGGAGAATAAATGTGAAAAAAAGATAAAGACGTAAATGTCCTGTGACCAGAGCTTCACGAACTGCTTTGAGACTTGTGGTTTCAGATTGATACGGTAGGTCAGGGAGGTCCAGGCATGTCAGTGACTCATGTCTTTGTTTCAGGAGGCAGCTTCCTGTTGTGCTCCACACTGTGTTGAAACCTGACAGGGTTGCATCACTGCCGCCGCTTGGGAAGAATGTGGCGTTCAGGTCTGAAGAGATGCATTCTGCTGCTGCTCGTCACGATCTGTTACTTAATGCAGCTGCAACGGTCGCTGTTAGGGAAGTCTGAGCGGACTCTGAAGTCTTCATTTTGCAATTTCATTTGGAAAGACTTTAGAAATACAAGTTTTGAACTGAAGCCAATTCATTCTCACCTCCAGGATAAAAGCTTTGTGACCTTACAATGTCAGGTTTTATTCCTTTATCTTGATAGAGTCAACGGTACCTTTAGTTTTTTTCCCTTAGTTTGGTTGCTAAGGTCTTTTGTGCAATGGGTTAAACTCAACTTCTGATTTTTGTCAAATAATTCCAACTGGAGTCCGAGTCTGTAGGAAAATCTCCATCTTTTTTTTTTAATAGCTGTTCTGTAGCTTTTCACTACATCATGATGGAGTTTGTCCAACTGTCATGAAATTGTAGGCGTCCAAATTTTCATCCTTCTTAGACTCTGACAGAAACTGCTGTTGTCAGGATCAAGACTGAGCTTTAAACCTCAGCTGTTCAGTCAACAGTGCTTTTAGGTAAAAAAATTGAAATTTGAACGTCTGCAATTCCATTATAACTGAGACAGTTTTCCCAACAAGGTCAAGAATGAAACTTTGAATCTCAAGTATTTGTCTTGTTTTCACCTCATGTCTTAGAGTGAAAACAGTGTTTTTCTGAATAGAAGACAGAGTAAAGTTCTCAGTAGTATGCTTCAAATAAAATACATCATACAATGGAAATTAATTGTGTAGACAGGGATAACAGCAGAGACTGAAGTCACTGTGTGAAGACGGTGTGATTGTGATTGTCAGACCGATGCTGTTAGACAGGTGGTTTCAGATGCTGTAACATGAACTGAGGACTTAAAGAAGTGTTTTTACAGAACACTGTGATGTCACAGTGAAGTTGACCTATGACGTTTTGGATATAAAACACCATCACTGCACCATTTTTTTCCTGTTAGACATTTAATTGTGACACAATTGAATTCATGAGTTATGAGTCACAGTGACCTTAACCTTTGACCTCTGACCACCAAAATGTAATCAGTTCGTCCTCGAATCCAAATGAATGAGTGCACGGAGATATCGCGTTCGGGAAGGATGGACTGTCGTCGACTCTAAGGTGTAACAAAGACGACTCGAGGTGGAGACTCAGTCAGTGTGACTGAGCTTTTCCCTTGAACTACCATTGAGGAATCCTGATAATCGTCCACTGGGACGCCCTGCGAACTTTTTCCTTTTGTTGTTGACATTTCTTTGAAGAAGTGTTTTCAGTGCCGCTGCTCTGTCGAGACGAGAGCTGGATTCTGTTCACAGACATTTTCTACACGACAAACAGAATTTCTGAAGAGGGGAAATTATGGTGCAAACGTGACAGTTAGTTACTGCTGCAGTTGTGCCGAAGGGTGTAGCAGCACTACAGTGTGTGTGTGTGTGTGTGTGTGTGTGTGTGTGTGTGCAAGACTGTGTGTGTACATTAGTTTAACATGTTGCAAGACGCCAAGGCGCGAGAGGAATGAGGAGAATTTCCTCGAAGGTCATGAAGTGGCTTACATGTCTCAGATACAGACAGACAGAAAACGACAGATATGCTACAGACACACACGCACGCACGGACACACACACACCGAATCAGTCCTTTAACATTGAAGCATGAAATGAGGTTAAACAGCAGCAAAGAAATGACCGAAAATTGTAAATCATGCATTCCTCACTGACAACAGGAAGTTTACGACAGATTCAAACACACCCAAAATCTTGTTTCTGTCCTTGGCCAAAAGTATATGGACACTTTCAGGTCTTGATTTTGGTGAAGTTTTTGTTGTTCCACTTACAGGAAATCTTACTGACAGTTGTGGCTCTTTCCTGTTTCCACATGAAAGTTTCCCCATGCACAAAGCCAATGAAATGGTTTCCTAGTGATGTGCGGAGGAACTTGACCTCAACCCCACCCAACACTTCTGGGATAAGCTGGAACGTCGACTGTGAGCCAGTCTTTATCACGGAGGCAGGAAACTACCCTAGAGGGAAGGTGTGGGAGTTTCTTCCCCCAAAAACTAAATAATAAAATCCAAAAATAAAAAAACAGGAAGATCACTGCGTACCCTGCTGCGGCTTAAAGTATAGTTTCAGCCAAAAACCAGATTGAAAGTCTACTGCCTTAGTTAGGAGGCATGTTCTGCATTCCAACCCATCTACATGGCCGCGACTGAAGGCCCAGCTCCACGTATATCAAAACACAGAGTACTTACGGTACTTTCTGTCGGCAGTATATGATTAACCCGATGGCGGCGGCAAGAGCGACGAGGACGGCGATGACGATTCCGGCGATGGCTCCGTCTGACAGACCTTCATCCAACGTTCCCTCCTCTGCAAAAACAACACAAACAACATCATTTAATATGATCGTGTGAGGAATCACTCTGATATAAATTCACTTTAAATTCAAAATCATGATCCATCTAGGTGAATGGGGTGGGGTGGGAGGGTGGGGGGTGGGGGGAGAGACAGAAATGTATTTGAACAGGACCCTGTGAACACCGTGTGCAATGTTTGAGGGCGGTTTCACTGAGCTCAGAACAGAAACCACACAGAGGAAATGAAACATGGCTCAATCTGATTGAAGGGAGCAGTTTGGTGAGTAATTATGTGGAAATGATCTCCAATGCTGATTCTTGGCATACCCACATGATAATCTATATGAGGCATCACTATAAAGATTCAAGAGAAACAAACCAGCATGATATAGTCACACTGCTGCTATTCGCTGGTGTGAAAACTGAAACTGAATATTGCAGTTAAAAAAGCAGAAACCTTACCAAATGTTTTCTGCCTGGCACATTTATTTCACAGAGACCCCGTTGCCTTAACCAACAGGGTTCATCCTGTTTATGACGGCCCTTGTAGGACATCTCAGACTCAGTGTTAGGCTCAGCTGTGCTTTTTTTGTCGAGCGAACTAGGGTGAACAGGTGATGATCATCAGGGTTAGCCTACAAAAATACGTCATCCCTGCAGCACTTTATTCAGGATTGTAATATGCTAACATTAGCAAAAACCTTGAGTACAGAGCCTGATGGGAATCATGACATTTAGTTTCCTGTGTTTGGCACCAGATACTTTTGTACCATGGCAGGTACCATAATGTGATAAACAAATGACAACTAGCGCAGGACACTGCAGCTGAGTCATGAACTGGTCAAGTCTCTTTTAACTGGTGAGATGACGTAAGACAAACAAGTATTTCTGTCATCTGTGGGCAGAGCATTTAAGTCTACTGCTGTAAATCAGCATGCAGCTGCAGCCCAGTGGTTCCTTTCTAAAGACTAGATCTGCACTGATGTTGAACTGCAGTTGATACAGGTGACGGTGTGTGTATCTCACCTTTGACAGACAGGTTGAAGGTGTGCGTGGTGGTCTTGCCGGTGACAGCGTTTAGCGCCTCACACATGTACGTTCCAGTGTTTTTGTAAACGGCTTTCTCAATGGTGTACAGCGCCGTTTTCACGCCGGTCACTGTGCCGTTAAACTTCCAGCTGAAGTTGGCGGGTGGGATGGACATCGCGGAGCAGGTGAGCTTCACATGGTCGTTCACCTCTACGGCCCCTTCACCCTTCACCACCGCTTGTTCAGGACCGTCTGGACACAGAGTGGAAATAAAAGAGGGTTCATTATCTATAAACTGTCAAGAAAAACAAATCCACCTCCATAAATGCCTTCAGGTCTTGTAGCAATACAAACACTCACAGTTGACCACCATCTTGTAGGAGGCTGTGTCAGTGCTGACGGGGTTGACGAGCTGACACGTGTACTCTCCGTTGTCCTCTTTCTGCAGCAGGCTGATCATCATTGAGCTCATGTCTTCAGAGAACACCAGGTGGGAGCTGGCAGTCAGAGGTTTGCCATCTTTCAGCCAGGTCCTGGTCTTCACGGTGCCGGCCTTCGCATGGCAGCTGATGTTTGCTGTGCTGTTGCCGGCGATGAGGGTCGCAGTTGGACCGGTGATGGTGGTACCTGAGATGGGCTCTGTACACAGTATGGGAACGAGAGATGTTATTTTCATATTCAAAGTCAAAGGCCGACATTAAAGGAGTAATCCAGTGATTAAATACTGCACCATAAAGTTGGGAGATTCATAAGAAATAGTTTAAAGGTCCCATATTTTACACTTCTCCTGTGTTTCATTTGAAGTGTTGATCCATAAGAAGATATATTTGTGGTTTTAAGAACCAAAAACCATCTCAATGTAGTTTTACATCTCCTCTCTCAGACCTCTCTGGGGCTCTAGTAACAACAGGTCGGTGAGAAAACAGTCATCCAATCAGAAGAGAGGCTCAGTCTCCTCTCTGGTTTCACAGTATTAATGTAGAACCTAGACCTGCTTTATAAGACATGAACAACAGAATTTACAGTAGTCGAGCCTCAAAACAACTGGATCCTACATTTCCCATAATGACAATTATTAGTGGGTAGAACATCTCAGCTGCTTAACTACTTTGTTTCAGCAACACCAGTTAGTTTCATGATGTTGTATTTCTAACTACAGTTCATATGGTGCAGGTCAGTGGACTAAACACATACTGTATGAGTCTGAATGCACTGTAGCTCACACCCATCTCCTGCTGTGATGTCGGTCATGTTACACTTTAAAGTTCACTGCCTTTTCCTTTTTCATAATCATAATAATTAACTTTATTTATATGATACCTTTCATACAGGGGGTGTAGTTCAAAGTGCTTCACAACAAAGTATAACTTCTCCTCCCCCTCCCCCTCTCTTATCATTCAGAAAGAAAACAGAAACTCTTCGGGGCAAAATGTAAGACCATCTTCCAACCCAGCAGGTTTCTCTCTCTCTCTTTCTCTCTC
The DNA here is from genome assembly GCF_021018895.1 of Seriola aureovittata. Classification (NCBI taxonomy): domain Eukaryota; kingdom Metazoa; phylum Chordata; class Actinopteri; order Carangiformes; family Carangidae; genus Seriola; species Seriola aureovittata. Next base: position 6,910,907 of record NC_079379.1, read on the forward strand.
TCTCTCTCCACAAACACACACACACAGACACACAGGGTTTCTTGGTGACTTACTTTAACCTTAAAACATGTCTTCACCTTAACATTTGAGGATTTACGTCATAGGGACTTGCTTTTTGTCCTCATAAACAGACTTGGGTCCCCATAACATGAGTAATCCCTGGACCACACGCACACACACACACACACACACACACACACACACACACACACACACATGTACATGTTCAAGTTGGTCTGCCGCCAACTTGAAAACAACGTCCACCAAAAACAAGAAGCGAAAATTCCTTGGCAGTAATTACAGACAGCACAGTTTCACACCGTCTCAGCAGCTCCCAGGTAAAATCTGATGCATGCGCCGTGGGTCGCTGCTGCTGTATGTAGTGGACCTGTCACCAGCAGATTCTATGACTAATGTGAGTCCATTTATCAGTCTCGTGCCTCGGAGGTATGTCACAGAGAAACGAGAAGGTTTCAGTCTGCTTTGTTTCAGTGGGTTTCAGTCAACTTCTGCCTCTCTCTGAACGACAAAACTGTGTTGTTTTATTCAGCCGAGCTGTTAAAATCTAATGTCCCTAAAAAATCTCCAATTCATGTTGCTTTTATAAATAATTTTCTATAGATTGCAGCCATAGAAACTGCTCATAGTCATTATCAGCTAAAATAATTTTCATGTCAGTTTTCTAGTCAGTCATCTTGAATTTTTTTTGTTCGTTTGCTGCATCTCCTGCAGATTTAACTCTTTATGACCCAGTGTTCACACTGATGCTAAAACATTCTTTTCTGTTGTGGCCATTTTCAGATATAACTGAGGTATCATACTGTGCAGCACTGTGAAACCTTAAAAATATGGGGTCTCCAGGGGGGTGGATTAGCCTCCCCACCAAGGTCTTGAAATATTATATATAAAATTATGCTGAAGCTTTTGGTAAGTTAATTGGCTGGTGATTGTTATTTGTACACAGCAGCTACCAGCTGGCTAACCAAGGTTAGAGATAGGCAGTGGGCAAGTGAGAAAGACCGTGAAGAGACAGAGACAGTGGCCTCTGGTTATGACCTTGAAAATTCTCTGTGTGGTATTTTGGTGTCCAGCGAACCGTGCACAGATTGGAAGTGAGGAACAAACATTGAATCATAAAGTGTATTGTTGGTATTTTGGAGTCAAATGTGTCCTTGGGCTGAGATCAGAGATCTGATTCTGGCGCAACGTCACTCTGCTGCTACTTTAATCAACAAGAGCGAACAAATTAATGCTTAAAATGTTAATAAATGATCAAATTCATACACTTTCATATCAGTATTAGAGCTTTTTAAAGCAGGAATGTCTGTAAATCAGTCTGCATTCAATCTATAAATGAATACAAGTGATTGTTCCAGTGTCTGTCGCCCATAGCTGCTTTAAGCTCCTTCAGTTCATTAACTTCCTGTAGTCTCTGATAGGAAAAGTGCCAAGCTTGGCAACGTTACACACGGCCGGCCGGTGTGTGTACCTTCATTAAATCACATGCAAATGACATCAGGCTGCGACTGAACAAACCAAACACACACACCTCTACACACATCAGGCTGCTTATTTATGACTAAAAATTTAACTTTTGACCCGATGATGGTGTCAGATGAAAAGTCAGTTGATCAGTTCATCCTGAGGAGAGTGTGAATCTGAACCAGCTCAAGGCCATTCAACCATATAAACACATTTATGGAGCTGCCACAAACACTCACCCATCACAGCGAAGGAAACAGCAGGAGAGGAGACGGCGCGCTCGGTCTTGGCGTTTATAGCCGTGCATGTGTATCCTTCCGTCTGCTTCCCTAACCCCTGTTCCTCGATCTGTTTCAGAGTGAGGACGGAACCCGACGCATCCATCGGCTGCTGGTTGTGGAACCAGGTGAAGGTGGCGGGTGGGCTGGAGCTCGCTGAACAGGACAGGCTGAAGTTGGCGCCGGATTGGATGAACTCGGGAGGACTCGGAGGACTGATGGTGATTGTATCTGGTCCGTCTGTGGAGCAACAACAAGTGGAGAGGGGTGATAACTCAATACAAACAGTTAATCCTCACAGCCAAGACATTGGCTGGTTTCTGCCTTTACTACGCTACAGCTTCTCAGTGGAAGCGTCCAACAAGTTTATTTGGACCTGATCCCAGTTCAGTTCTTTTAGTCCAATCTGATCCTTGTATTTACCTAAAAGCTGATTAAATCTGTATCGGACACATTCAAAATACCAAACCTGACACACCTTAATTTTCATGAGCTTCTTTTGATCCAAACACTGAAGGTCCTGATTCAAAATTAGTTGATGCGAAACACTGTACAACCAGAGTGGAGCTTCTTCCCTCACAAATGATCTTTGACCCTAACCCTAAAGTCAGAAGAGAAGGCAGCACTCCAGAGGACAACACAGCTGAGTGTGATTGTGTTCATGTTACTGACACACTTTAAAACACAGTAGAAGACAGTAAAGATAGGGCTGAATTTCAATTGGCTTTGTTTTTCCGATACTGATCCATTCAAAATATAACCAGAAGCTCCTTTCATACTGCTTTTTAAGTAATATCATTCCAAAGTTTCCATTGAAAGAGCACAGTACAAAATATAAAAATACCGTCTATTTTTTGTGACGACAGGTAAATAGTCATTTCAAGCAAGAAAATAATCATCTCAAACCAGTGCAATTATAAAAAATAATGTCAAACAATGGAGATTTGTATCCTCTTCGACATGCATTATTGTTTGATAAATGCACAGCTAACTGTGAATTATTGCTACTGATCAAATACTTGGAACATAGTCTCTATTGCAGCATTTTGTTTTCAAATTTGAAGACCGTCAATACAAGCCTGCAGGGTTTTTTTTATTTTTTATTTCTGTGTGGATATTTAAATTATTTAAGTTCCCTAAACATATATTTGGATATTTTACTGGAAAATAGTATTATCATATATATGTTATGAATGTTTTAAAACATGTTTTATGTATTTTTTTGTCCTTTTCTTGTGATTAAAGTCTTTTAAATTCATTTTTAAGATGCAACATGTTGTAAAAATACATTTCATTGCACATCCTCAGGTTGTAGTGTTCACTGGATTCAAACACGACTTAAATTTTCAGAGACAGCCTGACCAGATTAAACGCTCCTGAGCTGCCGGGGTAAGCTTTTGATTAATTAATAACAGAGTTAACCAGCGGTCGGTGTGGTTTCACTGCCTTTCAGGTTAGTCATGTTGAAGGAGTGGAAGCACAAGACACTATGTACACACTGTGGTTTTAGTCACAGTGCAAAGACTGAGAGGGAGCGCCCTGCAAACACACACCACAGTCACAGTGGATACAAGTGTTTCAGGAATCTGAGTCGCCATCGTAGTGGATCCAGAAATATTGTAAAAGGCCTTGAATCAGGACAGATGACCTGCTGAGGTGTGAAGCAGTGACAGTAGCTGACTCATGTCTTTGTTGTGAAAAGGGCGTGGAGTTCAGTCAGTGAAGTGCAGCATTTAAAGTAACGCAAGAGTTACACCTCAGATTAAACAAATCTGTGGGTAAACTTCTACCTGTCAAACCACCATGAGGGTGGATTTATTTAATAAAAGAACTATGTACCAATGTATCAGCCGATATGAGCTCATTGTAGATATGTCCGTATTAGTTTGTGTCTGCTGTAGGACAAAAATGTCAAACTACTCTCTGTAGGTTTGAGGTAATCCAGAGACAATGCCTCCGTTAAATAATTTGTCCACCTGAGAAAACGTATTTTTACACTCTACAACGTAACTCTCTAGTGTGTATCTAAGTCACGGTTCTTTAACAATCAAATATAATGGAGTTTTCACTTTAACAGTGAAGTGCTACAAACTGCAGTTCTTCTAATGCTGCCATGTTAAAATGTCCAACTTTACAGCAGAAGTAAACATGTTTACAGCCTGGTACAAAAAACTGTTTTGGTCTCTGTAGCTAATTTCCTTTTCCTCATGTCAACTTGTACCTGGGGTGAATTTTTATATAACTCACCTGTTAACATTTTATTAAGGTTTAATATTATGCAGAATTGAGGGCGTGGCCACTTAAAGTGACAGGTGGGTGAGTGTATGTTTGACACAAACCAGCATGCACAGAAGTCTGGGCTCCATACAGGCCCCACCTCTTTGCCCATATTTGGATTAGCTGGGAGTTAGGCAGAGTCAGGCACTGCCAAGATGGTGACAGTGGAACAGCTCGCTAATCACTTCTTACAAATAATGGTGATAAAAAATGTAAAGTGTGTCCAGAGGGTGGTGCGAGATGAAAGGTCATGAGGTCATTTAAATGTAAATGGTTCATCCTCTGGGGAGTAGGAATCTGTACCAGTATTTCTTATATCAATCTACAAAACTAGATTTTGACATTTCTTATGTGCAAATTAAGTTTTGGCACCTCTTAAAAAAAAAAAGGTTAGACTTTCGCCAGAATCTGGGCAACAAACACTTGCAGCCTATGATACATATCAAAATTCACACCTATGGTTTGCTACAAATGCAAACAAATAAGCAGCTCCTTTAACTGTCCATTAAGAGTCCCACTGTGCTGTGGGAGTGAAATGATAAATCAGTTGAGTACTCTTTTAGAGAGATCCCAGAGATCACCTGTCAATAAAATAGTGTGGGCATAATGACACAAACTATGACATTACATAGTCACCACCCACAAGAGTTAACAAGTCATTTAATTAATTAGTGGCTGAGTATTTAGCAAAAAAAAAAAAAGAAAAACAACGATATGGATATCTGGTAGCTGATGTTTCCTGGAGGCTATCACCGCTCATGCTCTTCTGTTTAGTTCAAACTTGTCACTTCCTGTGTGGGAGGAGTCACCAGGCAGAAAACTAGCAATGTGGGTGCAGTACTTACAGAAGACAGTGAGGTTGAAGGGTGCACTCTTCTCTTTCTCCAGGTTGTTAGCAGCTGAGCAGTAGATAGGGCCGACCAGATCTGACCTGAGTACACCTGTGATGGTCAGTGTGCTGGACAGTTCCTCCTGTGATACAAACCAAAGGAGGAACTACATCAGTTACTGCATACTTTACGTTAAAAGCACCCAGCAAAAGTTTTCTGGTAAACCTACACAGTTTATATTCAGTGAACAGCACACAGAGTTTTAAAAAATGAGATTTAAAAAAAAAAACTGACATTTTTAATTGTGAGCCGTTTGCCGTCGTCCATGATGGGGGCGGTGCCGTTAGTCCAGGTGAATGTGAGGAAGGAGCCTTTAGCGGAGCAGTTCAGGACCACGGTGCTGTTGTGTTCGATCGCCTCGGGCATGTTGGGCACGATGACTACTTCAGACACGGGCTCTGCACAGAGACACAGGGAGGTTGGTGGAAATGAGGAAAAGGTTGTAACAGTATAACAATACAATAGAATTGAATGTGGGAGAAAAAAAAACATGACTGAGACCAAAGGAGAGGAGATTGTTGCTCTTCCATAGGCATGAAGCTCAATGAATAAATGATGTAAAAAAATAGTATTGGAGGCTTTTTATTTATTGTTTTTTCTAATTTTCCCTTTATTTAAAAGTATATTTTGCTGTATACATTTTCAAAAGCACCAATTCCATCAGTAGAAGAACATGTCAAGAGTCGTTGGAGTAGGTTCCACTTTGCCGTTTTTTTTCTTTTTCTGGCTCACTGTTAAGCTACTGTCAGTGAAACTTATCACTTCCTGTACAGATGTTTCACATTAAAAGTAGAAGCAAGTTAAAAACAGTGTTTTTGTTTTGTGAGATTCTGTGCAGGTTCACGTGTTGTTGTTGTTGTTGTTGCTATTGTTGTTGTTTTTTGTTGTTACCCGGCCTTTGTTAGCAACAGGCCTCATGTTCTCATAGACAGTGTTAGATGACTGACGGGTTTCTCTCCTTAATGGTAATTAATTGTCAGGAAACTCAAAAGACAAAAGATGAACATCTGTGGGGTGAAAGCATCTGGTTCTTTGATAAAAAGTCAAAGATACAAGAAGCTTGCAGACATAAAAATTGAAGTAGAGAAGTCAAGCACGGCTCCCAAGATGCATTTCAGTAAGAAATGTCCAATGGTGAGTTTCCATTAAATGCGTTGCAAAAGATTACACTTTTAGAAAAACTGATTACACAATCTGCAGCTGCTGCCATCTCAATTTTGAATACATTCACTATATTTACTTCCCACCTGCAACAGTAGGCTCATGTGTGTTTTAGCACATGGATCCATTCACCAACCAAATTTAAAATAATCAAATCTCGTGGCCACACCATAGAACTATAGTAAGTCTAAATGACCCGGAAGACACTGAAAACCAGTTCTTATCTGAGAGCTTGCGGTATAAGAGAAAGATTAGCGACAAAATAAAGGTATTTTTCTGACACACAAAAACCTAAAATTTACAGTTGGTATTTAGCTTATTTTGTGAACTTTGCACTAGTGCAAAATTTTCCACCATTTTGTCGACATTTTGTCAGTAGCTGAGTAGAAAAAGAAAAAAATTAACAAAACAGCAAAACGAAATGGATCCACAAACACCAACTAAACTGCACAATTTTGAATACAAATGGCTGTCCAGGTGTTTTACACTGTATTTTTCCATTGAGATTAAAGCAAGTGAAGTTAGTGTTCATGATGAAATCTCATAACAAAGTGAATGGAGGCATGATTAATTGTGGGGGTGGAGGATATAACAACCTGCCTGACATTTTCTTCACACAATCCTAATTGTGCTCTGATATGAACATTTGAATGAGGAGAGTGAAGGCGGCAGATAAATTACAGCGACTAGACCTGCTGGACTCGTTCTCAATAATCCTGGAGCTCCGACTATAAATGAACAGTGTGTTTAATGATGATTAGGCAACAGTGTGTGTGTGTGTGTGTGTGTGTGGGAAGAATGTGAAGGAGTGGTAACCAGTTCTGACAGCTCACACAGTTGTTACGTTGTGGAAGTTTTCTAAGATCTGACTGTGAACCTGCAGGAACATCAAGGATCCACTCTGATGCAACAGGAACAAACAGACACGGAGACACTGGTGGTTTCGCTCTGAGTGTTCGCCAGACGTGCTTTTACTGGTCGATCCTGAGTGGGAATGAATCCACTCCGCTGCCAACCATCCCTTGATAAATAAAGATTCAAACTGACATCATGTAGTTGACACAAGCCAGACTGGAGACGTTTACCTTGTCGAAGATGACTGTGGCTTTTTCAATAAACTGACGGTAGCACCGAGTCAACAAGCTGAGATATTTACTCCAGCAATTAGCCAGTTAATCAATGCACTTATTTTAAAAATCAATTATTTTTCTGACACAGTTCCAGCTTCTTAGATGATGCGCTGATGGGCATTTTTCACTGTTTTTCTCAAAACTCCCACCATTTTATAGATCGATCAATTATTACATTTGCACAAACAAATTGAAAGATCAATCAGTGATCGAAGGAATGATCAGTTGCAGCCCTGTAACACTGTAAAAAGCAGTTTCTATTACTCAGGTCACTCGGCATAAAGCATGCGTATTAGGGTATTAAAGAGAACACAAAACACCCCTTAACTGAACCTAAAGGCAAACACACACACTCTCCACCAGGAAAAAAAAAAAAACAAGTCAAGAGCCACGCCCTCAGGCCGCTCAGTGTAACAGTGCTGCTGATGGCTGCTGTGTTTGCTGTTGAATAAGGTCGCAACCTCTCACACAGGGAACATCTGTTCATTGAAATGAAACCCTGGACGAATGGCTGTTGTTACTGGAGGAACGACTGTACAGTGATTTCACAACAGCAGCTCGGGAGTGTTAACAGGCTACATGGCAAACGGAATAGCTAACAAGGGATTATAAATTCGACACCAGGAAAAGGAGCATCTCTCTTTCCTCCGCCAAGGAATATAGTCCTCGCTCTGTGAGGTTGCTAAGCGACGATGAATGCTCACTTAATATTGTTTTATGTGGCGGAGGGATATCAGCACTCCAAGGCACTACACCGGTAACAGGTGTGGCTTTTGCGCCTCCGAGCTGCACCAAACCGCCTTAGAAATTGAACAATTTAGCAATTGTACATGTAATAGTTTCAGAGAGGCGTTATGAGAACAAAACAAGAATCAAAACAGCTTTTTTTTCTGGATTTCTAGGTGCCACTGATCAATTCGCCCCAAAAAAGCATCTTACTTTAACACGTTGACAACTTAAAAAGGGCCTAACCCTGTCTCAAAGGAAGCGTAGACGTTATCAAAACTGTCATTTTGATTCACAGACACGTTGTAAACACCAGAATCTAAAATTGAAACAACTTTATGAATAATTATGAGGCACTTTTGAACTCTGCACAGATGTAACACAAAACCACTCATTTGGGGGAGGGGGAGAATCCTGCAAAATCCTACACCTTTGCAGGTAGCATCACAGGTAAATGACTCACTCAGAACTCGGAGCTGAGTCTCTGCGGTCCTGGTGGTGCTGTCTTCTGCCAGTATGCTGATGCTATAATCCCCGCTGTCCTCCGACTTCAGTGACGTCATGGTCAAGTCGCCGGTGGTCGCGTCAATGGACACTCTTCCTTCATAAGGCTCTCCCACTTTGGTCCCTTTTGGACCCAAGGTGGCGACATTAATCTGTTCACTCCCATCGTTGTAATTCCAGGTTATAAAGACATACTGCGGCTTGTTAAGCAGGGTTTTCAAAGTCACATTTCTCCCCACAACTGCGTCCACCGGACCCTCCGGCAGAATGTCCTGCCCCACACAGCATCCTGAGGGACAGACAGGTGAAGGACAAGTTAGACCTGAGCTGGAGGGAGCTGGACAGATCAAGAACTTGGGGGAAACAATTTGATAAGAATGATACAGTATTATAAAAGTCATTTACTAGCCTCAATCCATTTCCTCTTTAAAGATAAACTTTTCTTTACTCTGTTATAATTATCATTTTATATCATTTCAGCAGGAATTCAAACAGGCTACACCCAGGGAGACACATTTTCCATGTACAAGCGACAGTAAAAAAAAATACAAATACAAATAAAAAATATATAAATCTCAGCTCGGTGCAATTAAGTGTGTTTCCTACCGATTAAAAGGAGCAGAAACAGAAGAGGCTTAAAGGTGAGCAGATCCATCCCGGGCGGTTCAAGTCTTCACAGCAGAGGCAGAGTAAGAAATGCGGCAGTAGTACCTGCTGCTTTTAGAGGGACACACCCAGACAAGGTGGACACAAACCCTCCCCTATCTGTCTGTCTCTCTCTCTCTCTCTCTCTCTCTCTCTCTCTCTCACATACACGCACACACGCACACACACACACACGCACACTCATCATGAATCATTTGTATCCATGTAGGTCATGGCAGAGTTTATATTTAACACAATCCGTCATTCATAAATTTAAACAAGTGTAAATGTAGGCTACATTACAGTAAATACATTGCAGAAAAAAAAAATCGAAATCTTAAAATCCCTTGTCTAATTTTCTCCTGTATTTTCTCTGAGAAAAACATCTTCCATAAACACATGGACGGATAATGAGACAATGGGCCCTTGCATGGGAACAGACCCCCTGCCCTCTTATAAAGAGCATAAAAGTTTTTTTTTGTGGAAATGTTTTTTGAACCCAGAATCCTCTGGTTTGTAGCTGTAGTTCAGTCAGACGCTGCTGCCACCTCGTGGACATCTGGGGAAGTCATCTAGCTAATTTTGTGAGTTTGAATTCAAGCGTTTGTAGAACATTAAACAATAAAACTCTTCATATGGGAAGAATTCAGACAGGACCTGTAAATAGGGGCCTCAGTGAATGAATAGGATCTCTGTGGCATTTATATGTAATACTGTCAATCAAATAATTCTAATTCTATATTCATATATCAACATTTTACATTCACACCATGTATCCATAAATTTGACAATAACAGATAAATGAAAACCTGAAATCTGCTTACCACATTTCACAGAGATAACTCAAATAACCCCCTGTTCAAAGATTCACTGTTGTCACGTGACTAATGTCTATCTCCATGACAACTGAGCAAACTCTATCCTCTTATGAATAACCAGAGATGTGGTTGAGACAACCTAGGAAAGCTAGTAAGAAGACATTAATTGAAGGTTATCTAGTCAAACTACTGTTTGCAAGATTAAAGGACTAGTGGTTTAATTGGTTTAATTCATAAGCAAATAGAAATATATAAAATATCAATTTGTGGTTTTCTGGGAGAAAGCGCCCCACACTTAAATCTGAATTCTGTCCAGTCTGCCGCTGGACAATCTTAAAGGTTCTGTGGATAAGTCCAAGGTGGAATTTCTTTCCCAGTCTGCCAGTGGAGCCAATACCGGTCTGACTTTACCAAGATGGAGAACCCTACGAGCTGCTAAAGGACTCCAGCTCGACTCAGAACTGGCTTTTCTTCTCCTCTTTATAAAACTTGAGGGTTTGTGGTCGACAAAGCATTTGTTTTGGTCTGAGATGATGGTGGTCTGGTCATCATCTAGTGGCAGTGAGGATGACATGCAAGAGAGAGTTACCTCCATGTTTCTGCCGTCTGAGTTCACCCGGGAGTTCGAACCAAACTTCCTGTTCTTCATCCTTGTGAAGAGGAGCAGCAGAAAACAAGCCGACTGCAGGACGATCAGAACCACACACACAACAAGAGATGCAAAGTAAACTGGGAGAGAGACACATGGGAAGAGTGGGGAACAAAGGTGGGGAGAGGGTGAGAGAGAGAGCTTGTTGTGAACGATTTACATATATATATATATATATATATATATATATATCGTGCATCTATTTATCATCTATTTTCTTTCAAATGTGTTTTCTGAATTATTTTACATTTTTTTCTTTTTATTTCCTGTAATCATTTTTAACCAGTGTATTTGATACTTGTTAACTGTGCAAATCAATAAAATAAAATAGAAAAAAACAACTAAAATTAATCACAAAAAGATTAAACCTGAGAAACACCTTAAAGAAAACTTTGCTTGTTTAAATTTTGTTCATGTTCAGACACTAGTGTCAGAAAAGAGGGGTGTTGTTCCTGTCCAGGACAGCAGGGGGAGACAAAAGCAAAATCTTTTCTACAGCAAAGCAGTAACAAAGCAGTAGACAGTGGCAGGCTGCACTGTAACAGCAAACAAAATAAACCTCAGTTCACATTAGGACGATATTGAGGGATAATGCAAAGACAAATTACATAGTAAAGCATGCATAATATTCAGTGCCTGAAAATAGTGACCACAGAGAATCAAAATTAAATCTCAGATTGTACCGCCACTGCATACCCTGCTGCCACATGTGTTGAAGTGTTAAAGAGTGTTAAAGTGTCACTTCATTTGTCAGCAGAGAGGAAACTAACATGAAACACCTAAAACCCCACCTAAAATCAGATAATGTCATGTGCTGTCGGTCCCTAAGGGTCTGTGGAAGTGAATAATAATACTGATACCAGACAGACAGGAAGGCAGCGTCTACATAAATCTGATAAACACAACAGGAAAGCAGAAAAAAAAAAAACCATTATCGCGACACATTTTCTTTGTGTTGCTTTTTTTAAAGACTTTTATTTTCTTATTTGGACTTTTGTTTTCTTGTTCTTTTCTTGTTTCTCCAGAAATTACTGCTACTAAAAAACCAACTTCACATGTTGGACATTGAACAATTATTATGTAGATTCTGTAATGAGTAAGAAGAATACCTGGATGAAAATACGTTTCTAAGACATCAAGCTCACAACTCACTCTCTGCAGCCTGGCAGCATCTATTCTTGTCTGCCGATTGTGTCATAAAACTATAATAAAAAACTCACCATATTACACTATATGCAAAATTTAAAAAGTGATGAACGCACTGGGACACACTGTGTTGTGAGTATTTGCAGTGCGTTTGTGTTTTTGGTTTTGATGTGAATATTTACAGCACTTGTTGTCAAATTGATGAAGATGTTTTCTGATGTTGTTGGTGTCCTTAAGTTGCAGTGCGTTGAGCTCCCACCGTAGGATTGTTTACATTCACCGTTGCTTCTTAGCAGCCTTCTTCTTCACGGCCTCTGCAAACGCATTGCTAAGCTTCCTTTTATGTTGCCACCACCAACTGTCAATAGGCGGAAGGGCATGGCACCAGTGGTAGGAAAGTGTATTGTGGTAAATGTGTGTCACCGTGCACATTTTTAAAATAGAAACAGAAGAGGGACCCACTCATACAAACCTCCCCAGGATGCCTTACAGAGTCAAATAAGCGGAAAGTGGAGATGTGGTTTCCGACCTGCGACAGATAGCGTGTGAGATAGAGTAGAAAGTGATGCTGTCAGAGGGCCATCATGTATGTAAGATATCTCTCTCTCTCTCTGTCTACAGAGTACATCCTCCAGAGTGATCACAGTCGAACCAACACTTCCCTAAAACTATTTCAACACGAACTGAACACGAGAGCCTTCATGAAGGAGGATTTAGTTTCTGCTGGGTGTTTCTCATAAACTGACAACTGAGTGTTTACTTTAATATAAACGTTTAATCTGCAAAGTAGAGCCATGAATGTTATATGAATGTACTGCTTTAGCTTTAACTGTTATTTTATGCTAATACTTGTGTACTTTAACACAAGTAAAATTTGAATGCATGACTCTTCCATCATTGAGTGTACCGTGGGTGTGCAACAGTATTAAGGCTTTTTACAGTACATTTACACATGTAAGACAAACAGTAAAGTGAGGGGTGTTTTAGTCTTTTGAATGAGTGCGTGGTTAAATGTGGGAGTGGAGGGAAAGCAGCTGAAGGTTAGAAAGGAAGAAAAATGAAACTTCTAGGCCAACATACGCCTGGTTCCTCGGCCCGCGTCTGGCCCATATACTTCCGCATATGGGCAGACTCCGGCTGTTGTTCTCCGGTATTGACTGACATCCGGAAGATTTTCTGTGTGTGTGCGCCAGAATTGGTCCAGATGTGGAAGTAGCATCTGACAATCACGCTGTACATGGGCGAGATTTGGGCCATGGAACCAAGTGCAGACTGAGCCAAAAGAAAACAAGCATGTGGCCCAGCAACGGGCCAGATTTGGTCATTTATCTTCTATATGATCTTTCTTGTCTTCTTACTCTCTGTTTATAGTAGAACTGGACAAAGTAACGCTTTTTGTCATCACTGAGGAAACAGCTATCTTGTTTCAATAAACTTTATTGGAATTATCATTTGACATCTGATGTTCAGTTTGAGCTCCATGTCCTGGCCGGTCGATTGATCTGTACAGTGTGTAAAAGGTGCAGGAAAATGTGGACTATTACATTACCAAGCAGCTGGTGACTTTCAGTCCAACGCCTAATAACAATAATAATTAAAAAAAAAAACATCCATTGAAACGTGTCCTTCTGTTACCTCAGGCCACTCTTTGTTTGTAGGCCTGGGGGCGCTCTGTCATCATCCTCTTTTATACAGAGATCACGCTATATTGCTGTTAAGAACACCCCTCGTTGTTACCATGTCGCCTTTGCTTGTTTACACTGCACCAAACAAAGCCGCACAAGTGTGTGATTTTAGATCATATGACATTGTTCAGGAATCAGAGGCGTGACGTGTAACACAGCATCAATCCGGCTCTACCTCCACTGACAGTATAAAAGGCGCCCCCCCCCCCCCCCAAATTCTGTGCTCATACTCTTTGATACAGAGCGGCGAGGCAGAATAACGGAGCAGCATTCCTGCCGTTACCGGGTCGTGTAACAGGGGCTAATGATGTGACTCTCCAGCCGCTCACCACCTTCACCTGCTGCCGTCAACAGCACACTTATGGTTTCTGACTTGGGAATGCCAAGTGAACCTTTTGTCACAAGAGCTGCATTTGAATGGTTTCTCCTCGGTGTGGAGCGCCATGTGTGTGGTCAAATTAGCCTTTTTTGAGAATCTTTTACTACAAACTGAGCAGCTAAATGGTTTCTCCCCGGTGTGGACTCTCATGTGATTCACCAACGTGCAACGCAGACTAAAACTGGTGTTGCAGACCGAACAGGTGAACGGCTTCTCTCCCGTATGAACTCTTAAGTGTGTGGTAAGATTTGATTTTTTGGTAAATTTTTTACCACAGAAGGGGCACGCAAATGTTTTTTCTCCCGTATGACATTTCATGTGGATCTGTAGATGGTCTTTACCGTTTAATCGTTCACCACATTCAGAGCAGTCAACAGATTTGTTAACTGCATTATATCCCACATGGCTTGCACTGTTCTTCAGAGCATTTAAACCTTTAAGCTGAGGTTTGATACTGTCTTCAGTCTCTGAGAAAATTGGAGTCTCATTATCTGGTTGTAAATGTCTATCTGGCTCTGATCCCCCACCAGCTTCTGTTTGCAAGTGCTCTACCTCTCTGTTCTCCTCAGTTTGGCTTTGATCAAACCGTGAGGACTGAGCTTTCCCTTCATCATCGTCATTTTCACTGTTCACAGGGAGTGAAGAAGAAGAAGAGAGCGGGAACTTGGTGTTAGCCTCCTCCAGTCCTTGAAGCTGCTTTTCCACCTGATTGGTCCTGAGTTGGTCCTCTTCCTCTTTAATGAGTGATGGATCTGGGTCCTCCTGGTCCAGACTGGTGCTCCACTGATCCTGCCCAGGGGTAACCTCTTTAATCACTGTGACCTTCTTCACATTTGTAGGGAACACTGGAAAAACACAAAGATATTATGTTAACATTGATATTATTTTGGATTTTTTATACTTAAGAAAGAATGCCTCTAAAACCTGCTTGTGAATTGGAAGTGGATCGAAGTATTTTATACATAGAAACACCCTGTCACATATGTCTCAGTTATGTTATATGATTACTCTAAAGTAGTGTCAACCTGTTGCTAGTTTCAAAACCATACGATAGTTTGTTACCATTATTATAATGGGAAAAGTACAGTGTCCCTGAAGCTCAATGCACTGCAACTTAAGAAAACACATGCAAATAGACAAAATACAAGCAGATTCATCTTCATCAACTTGACAACACATGCGCTGGGAATATTCACAACACAACCAAATACACAAACTTGCTGCAAGTAACACAAATGACGACACAAATGTTTCCAGGGGAAAAGTGATTAACCTGACCGCACTTGTTGTTCAATGCTTTGTGACTGTTGAAGTTAAAAGCATTAAACAACAAGAGCGCATGGACATATCATAATACAGCCATGCAAGGTTCATCACTTTTTAGTGCCCCCAGGAAACACTCCCATGATCGTCTGTGGTACTTACAGTTTGTTTCTGTATTTGGTATTTGTTGTATTTTCAGCACGCTTGTGTATTTTGGTGTTCTGAGTATTTGCAGCACATGTGTTGTCAAATTGATGTATATGTTTTCTGAATTTGTCTGTGTTTTGTCTATCTGCATGTCTTTTCTTAAGTGTGTTGAGCTCTCAGGGCCACCATAGAAAAGATTGTTTTAATGTTTTAAATGAGGAGTGAGCTCTGTGATAAAAACAACATAAAGTGTTGTACAATGATAAGAAAAATATGTAATATATGTAATATTGTCTAGTAGTAACAACAATAAAATGCCATAATGACATAAAAAATATTTCGTTTTTTTTTTTTTTACCTTGGTACTGTAGTTAAAACAGGTGGATAAGTATAATACAACTCTGTGACTTACCTCCCGTGTTGTTGTGGGTCTTCACAGCCTCCTGCAGCAGCCTGCGCTGGCGGCCGATCTCCTCCTCGTACTCGGCTATCGTCCTCTCAAACAGCCCGAAGATCTCCTCAGCAGCCGCGGTCAGTCTCTGGTTGACTAATGCTCTTAGCATTTGGACCTTAGACATTGTTCACACATTCACACCAACACCAGTTTGATCTCAGTCTGTCTGACAAGCAGCTACGTTGCTAAGTTACGCCCCCCGCCTCCGTTTATCTCAAGCTAGCAAGCTATGCTAACTAACAAGCTAAGCTAATCAGGAGGCGTCTCAGAGATGAAACACTGAGGAGAGGTCAAACAGCATCAGACTCCTCAGCTCATCGTTCAATCCAGCTGGGAGTCAGTTCACGGTTTTAACAGGAGGAACGTCCCTCGTAACACTAAGCTTTTTCAGCGCGACATCTTGTTTAAATTGTGAATAATTCGACACTGCAAGGTAAAGTGCTTCCGT
This sequence comes from Seriola aureovittata, assembly GCF_021018895.1. Taxonomy (NCBI): domain Eukaryota; kingdom Metazoa; phylum Chordata; class Actinopteri; order Carangiformes; family Carangidae; genus Seriola; species Seriola aureovittata. The sequence continues at coordinate 6,926,989 of NC_079379.1, forward strand.
GGCCCTTCAAATTAAAACTCCAGCATGCGCAAATATCAATTATTATGAGACTGACGAGAAAATGTTTTAATTTTGTCACGGTAATATTGAAAATTAATTATTAATTAGAATTAAAAAAAAAAACTAATGAGTGTAATTATAGGCAGTGTCAAAAAGAAGCTTTTATTCTGAAAGCCGCTCCCGGAAGTGATTGTTCAGGTGTTAGTGAATACCTCAGCTTAAAATGGTACCATTAAACATCACCAGTATGTGGGTTACCTCACTCTTCCGCCATGGATCTTGACTGTGTGAACCATGTCCAGGCTCCAGAGTCTGAAGGTCTCCATCCACCAGATCTTCGGACTTTTCGATAAAACAATAACCAAGTATGAGGAAGAGATTAAGTGATGCCACAGACAACTCCTTAGTATATCCACACATTTTAGTCCAAAATCAAAACCCCATTTGTATTTCATTTACTTTTCACCTGGACTATTTTATTTTTCTACAAACAAAACTGCATGCCATCAGATGAATTTGAGAGACACACAAAACACATCGCCCATGACCTGACATCTTTCAGTCGAAGTGTGCTATGGGTCAAGGACGAATAGAATGAATGTCATAACTGACCGCAGTAGCTGCAGCCACTTTTAACTTACTTCTGTGATAAGTTAACACTATCAATTCAAACAAGCTAATTACAGGATAAGGCTCGTGGAATCCGACACCTCTCTTCTTTCAATGAAACCCATGTGCAGATCACAACCAACAATGAACAACGAAATGTGGATTAATTCACCACTGAAAATAGTCCCCAACAAATGCTCTGTATCATCCTGTGTGGTCAAAACTACAGTGAGGAGCTGTTTTTAGGAAATTGGAGCCTTTTTCTTTAGAGATTTACGTCTTCAGTAGGAACCGATGGGCTTGGAACTGAGAGACAGACAGGGTAGGGAAGTCAGAAAGATTTTAACACAGACTGATAAAGTGTTGGTCTTGGTTTGCACGTGGGATTTGTTGACAGGAAGAAAAATACAGACCATCAGACTTATCCATAAGCCATTTCATGTACGTAAAATCAGTAATCATAGGTAAACAAATGAGTGAGAGGCAGTGTGAGTCATAAATTCCTGTGGACAAATATTTTATCTGAACATATAAATTACTAATTTGTACACATGAATTTTGACAAATGTTACTACCCCTGACACCTGCCAGTCTTCATTGAGATCTTGGGTTTCCTTCTTAGTCTGGAACTATTATGTTGCGTCTACTTTATTGTCTTTGCTGTCGGCAACACATTTAAAAAGATTGAAAAAAAAAAATGAAATAATGGTGTCTGCCAAATGAGCAGCATTAAATCTTTTCCCATGGACAGGTGTCGCCTTTGCTACAGACTGCTGCCGCTCTCGACGACACACTTGTGCTTTTTGACACGCGACTGTCTGGTGAATCGCTTCTCGCAAACGCTGCAGCTGAATGGTTTCTCCCCGGTGTGCACCGTCATGTGGCACGTCAGGTTTCCCTTCTGCGTGAACCTCTTGCCGCAGACCGAGCAGGTGAACGGTTTCTCTCCTGTGTGAAGCCGCAAGTGGTGCACCAAAGGTCCGCTCTGCGTGAATCTTTTCCCGCAGGTCGTGCAACCGAACGGTTTCTCTCCTGTGTGGCATCGGACGTGTCTCTGCAGAGTCCCCTTGTGGCCGAATCTTTTACCGCACTCGGAGCAGCTGTACGATTTCGCTCCGGTGTTACACTCCCTATCATCTGCAGGGACTACGTTACAGTGTAGAGTACTGAAATGTGCCTGAGGGTCTCTGGTCTCCATCCAATAATAATTCCTTTCTTCTATGTCTTGAGAGGTCTTGACATAATTATCTTTTCGTAAAAGTCTATCCGGAACCGAGTTTCCTGCTGGTTCTGATCCCCTACAGACATCTCCTTGAATTTCCGGTCTCAAACGCTCCCCGTCTCTGTTCCTCTCAGGCTGGCTTTGATGAAGCTGCGAAGACTGAGCTTTCTTTTCATCATCATCATCATCATCTTCACTCTTTACAGGGTCAGGAGCGAATGTGAACTTGGTGATATCAGCCTCCTCCAGTCCTTGAAGCTGCTCTCCCTCCTGACTGGTCCAGAGTTCCTCCTGTTCCTCTTTGATGTGTGGGGGCTCTGGGTCGTCCTGGTCCTCCTGGTCCAGACTGGAGCTCCACTCCTGCTGCTGCTGCTCAGAGGAAACATCTGCTTGACTCACCAACAGCTGCTGGACCTCTGCATGAAATCCTGAGATACAGACCAACACAGAATTTATGTTGACCCAACATTAAATATTATAATATATGTTACTGAGAACAGTGATGAACTTGAGGATATTTCATTAATTCAAGAAAAAGATTTGAAACCTACATATCTCTTAATATTTGCCGTTATGGAGCACGTTCTTGGAGGTTCTCTATCAATAATCTTGACCTTTTAATCGCCTGTTAATGATAAAAAAAAAAAAAAAACATGACTTCTTCTCTTATATTTATGTTTTCATGTTTTCATTTCATACAGTTGCCATTATACTGGAGGGAGGGAGGAGCGACAGGTCTTTCATTTTATTTCCCACAATAATTGTTTCCAGTCTTTCATTTACTTTGAAGTATGAGGGACAATGAGAAGGTCTCTCTTCTCTCATCTGAAGGTGTTTCTGTTATTTATCTGTCCTCACTGATATAAATAGAGTAAACAAAACAATAGAAACACCTGTCAGCATAAAACACAAAACAATACAGCCACACAACTACAGCCTCCAACATGATCTCAGAGATGAATCATCACCGCTCTAAAACTGTTTCCACCATTACTTTTAGCTAGGTGAACCTGACTAATTCCTGGACACTGTACACGATTGATTGATTGATTGATTGATTGATTGATTTGTTTAGTTGTTAAGTTTATACATACTTATTTCTAGATTCTCACTTGTTATGTTCAAATATTTATTTTTATCATTTGTTAGTAGGCTCAGTTTTCAGTTCCAGTTTGATTCGGTTTAGGCACCAAAACTACCTGGTTAAGTTTAGGGAAAGATCATGGTTTGGGTTAATGATTATTTGGATTATTATGCTGCTTTCTCCCTCTTTCTCCCTCAACCAAGCCGGTCAAGGCAGATGGCCGCCCTCCATGAGCCTTGCTCTGTACAAGGAGTTGTTTCTTGCCACTGTCACTAAGTGCTGGGAATGTTGTGTGTCTGTAAATAATATTATAAAGAGCAGAGTCTACACCTGCGCTGTGTGATTCAGCTCTTTATACATAAAACTGCCTTGACTTCTTCTTTAGAGAGCCCTTCTGCCAGAGCTTCTCCCACTTTGAGGCGGACAGCCTAAAACACCTGGGTGCTGGTCTCTGCGGTGCAATTTGCACCCAGGTGTAAACAGCCAATGTGGCTCCTTACACCTGGGTGCAGCATTTTCTTTTTGTTGTTGTCTAACACCACCTGGCTGTTAATAGAATCTGCCTTTAGTTAACCCATCAGGTTTGGTGGTACACTACACACATGCTCACTTCTTACTGACATGACCACTGCAACATTATAAAATTATTCCGGTTTATTTCAACTTGCTGTATTTCCCGTGCAGGGTGCAGGGTGCAGGGTGCAGGGTGCAGGGTGCAGGGTGCAGGGTGCAGGGTGCAGGGTGCAGGGTGCAGGGTGCAGGGTGCAGGGTTAGGTCTGCCGGCCAGTTGCCCCGGATGTAGATCAGCATACTGTCTGTTAGAGTCGGCTATGATCCGTGTTTACCTCCAGTCAGACTCAAGAGACAAGAGTGTGAAACGATTCATGTAAAAGTCACGGTGATTTGGAAAACTCATCGTCTCCTTGAATCTCAACAACGGAGGTGGCGACAACAACCCAGAGAGCGACAGCAGCCACGTTTGTGGCAAAATACACCAGGCTGGAATAAAGCGGGAATTATCCTTTCACTAAAACAAACAAACAAACAAACAAACACGTTTCCAGTAGTGTAGAGCAAACGCACCTTTTTTCTGCGCTGTGATCTCAGGTTTGAAAGCCGCATCCAGCAGCTTCTGGTGGCGGTTCATCTCCTCCTCATACTCGGTCAATGTTTGGTCTAAAAGTCCGAAGATCTCCTCCACAGCGGCGGCCAGCCGCTGGTGGATGGAGACCTTCAGACTCTGGAGTCTGGACATGGTTCACAGAGTCACGGCGGAGGAGGGAGGTCAGCTCTCTGATGACGGCGTGTCCGTCGTTAGATCCAGCCGCTGTGTTCACTCACTGCCAAGTCCACTTTAATGTGAACAATCACTTCCGGGGAGCGTTTACAAAATAAAGCTCATCAATGGTCCTTCCGTTGTACTGGTACCGCTTTAACGCCCGTATTTATTTTTATTATTTTTACACACACACACACACACACACACACACACACACACACACAACACACACACACACGTATATACACACACATATATATATATATATATATATATATAATTGAAGTGAGTAATATTATATTGCCATTCATTCTGTCTCTGTACTGGCATCCAGTTATGGATACTTAAAAGATTTTAGACAGCCATAATAGTGTTTTTATTTATTTATCTAATGATGATGTATGCTTATAAAAATGTGCGTTTACTAATAATAATGAAATGAAACTAATGAAACATTATGTTAAAACAATTGCCATCAGTATGTGATTTTGGGTACTTATTTTCCATAAATCCCTACAGGAGATGGGCAGGTTTTGAAGCAACCAAATAACATATCCATTGCTGTCCCGGTGCTGGTATAATATACAATTCTACTAAATCAAGTAAAAGTAATAAAGAAACTAAAAAAATCCAACATTAATGGGTTAATCCCTCTCTGCATAAACCTCAAGATCTCTCAGTGAATTTAAACGTACTGTACTTACTGAATTTACCACTAGATGGCAGCACATTAACATAGATCAAACCAGTAGTTTGGTCCAGTGGGTTCATTACCAAGGTCTCCCTCCTACAGTACATGGATAACTGAGAAACTCATTTGAAGACGGCTTGTTTACCTTGAGTTTATAGCAACAAAAATAGAATAAATTTGTCATTAGACTGTATTTTTCTTCTTTTCGTTTCTTTTCGCCACTCAACACTCCCTGACTTCCCTTCCCTGTGGCTCTCAGTCTGAGCCCCCTGGCTAAATACTAAAAATTAAAAATGAACATGATTTCATCTTTAAAATGTGTCAGTGAGCATATTTATTGTAAATTGAGAGAGAGTTCTGATTTGACACATCTTTTATGCAGTAAAATCATTTAGTCCCTATCAATGAGTTTCTCATTTACATACAACACATTTATGCAGTGCGTCATCAAAGTCTCTCATCAGAGAGTTAAATCCTGCTAATGCAACGTTAATAAGTTAGTAAATGTACTAACATGGTGATTACACTTGTGCAAGAAAATATTTCAGTCATAATACACAGAGGTCTGTGGAAGATGCAGATTCATGGTCAGCAATGGGAAACAAAGTGTAGAGCAGGAACAAGGGTCCAATTACACAGGTTTCTGTTTATGGTAATCTAATCATGTTATTTACAGTATTATGAAGTATACATAAAACAGGTATGTTGGGGTTGGGGTTTAAAATACTGAATGACAACTACAAGATATTCATATATTGGCTTATGATAATATTAGTGTTAAAAATAATTTGTTAACTGACATTAAACACATGTGCAACAAGTTTAAAACTGTTCATAAATGTATTTAAAATGGCTGGAGACTAAGGATCATATATAATTAAAGCTGTCACTGTATTAACTGATTATGAACCAGATTTGAATAATTCATAAAGGAGTGATAGTTGTTAAACAACACATACACACTACGTACAACATGTCCTCAAATCTCCTCACTGCTACATCATTGTAGAGTGTATAGTGTGGTATATGTTATTAGGTGTTTATGTGCTTCTTATGAACGTTAAATGAGGGGATAAACTCAGATATTACAGAAACAATACTAAGTGTGTGCGTGTGTGTGTGTGTGTCCTGTGTGTGTGTGTGTCCTGTGTGTGTGAACTTAATCAGTCTCTGCAGTAGCACATGAGAGGAACTTTGACCTCTTTATCTTAAGTACTGAAACGTGTCTGTTGCCATGGTACAGCAGTGATGCCTGTCTGTTACCATGGTTACTGAGATGAGAAAGGGAAGTGAAACAGTGAAGAGCAGTTTCATCCAATCTGAGGACGACCAACAGAAGCAACAGTCTCCTCTGCTGCAACCAACAGGGTGGAGTTTATTTTCTCCTTGTATGAACTTTCTTCATATTGTCTCTCTGTCTCCTCCTCCAGTGGGTCGAGTGACCCCCACCCTGACGGTGCTGCCCCCCTCCAGTGAGGAGCTGCAGCAGGAGAAGGTCACAGTCCTGTGCCTGGCCAACAAGGGCTTCCCCTCAGACTGGAGTCTGGCCTGGAAGGTGGAGGGCAGCAGCAGCAGCAGCAGCTGGGAGGAGAGCAGGAGCCCCGGGGTGCTGGAGAAGGACGGCCTCTACAGCTGGAGCAGCACCCTGAGGCTCCCTGCAGACCAGTGGAGCAAGCTGGGCTCTGTGACCTGTGAGGCCACCCAGGGCTCCCAGACTCCGCTCTCAGAGACACTGAGGAGAGACCAGTGTTCCCAGTCCTGACCTGACTCACTGGGACTCTGCTACTGGTTTTATTCTGCTCCTGCTCTCTCTCTCTGCTCTCTGTAACACTGTCTCTCTCTCTTTGATTTCACATGTTTCACTAACAATATTTACCAGCTTCTCTCAGTGTTTCAATATTGTTTCTGTGTTTCCACATAATAAAAATCTGATCATCAAATCACTTGTTTTCATTTTTTGTTTCAAAGTGTCTTTCTCTTTAATTAATTTATAGAAAGCAGTATAAAGTATAAGATTAGATAAATATATGTCCCTATATACTGTATATTCATACAGTATATAAACTCAGACATAATTCCTCATTATAGGTTGATTAGCATAAAGCAGTGATTGAAGTAGTGTTAGTCCATAATTTGTGATCAGAGTCAATATGAACTCCTTCATGACTGTAAATAATCTCCAATAATACAAAACTGTAACTAAACCCATGGTAGGAACACTTCAATGAAGAATCACCCAGTCATCTCTTATTACTGAAGTGTGTTCATGGTAACTACTCTAACATTCTTATTCTTTTAGCTGTGTCCAAACAATCTGCAAAATCCTTCAAATAAAACAAGAAAAAATCTTTTCTGGATCTGAAAGAAAAAGCAACATGTCATCAGCATGTAGAGGAATAAAATGAGAGTGATCTGTCATTTTAACTTTGGACATATTTACTTCTGAAATCTGCTGAAGAGCTCAACCACAAAGAAAAATTAATGAGATATGTGACGGACCCCTGTTCCGTCGTCAGCTGTCAGGCTGTGTTGTTGTGTTCATCTTGATTGTTAATTTGTCTGCAGGTGATTTGTGGGCGGATGTGCTAAGCGGTAGTTGAAGACACCTGGGCCCGATGTTGCCACTACTGTAAAGCCTCGGCTTCATTCTTCCAGATCTCTCTCTCTCTCACCCCATTCATTTTTCCTGGCGTTGCTGTCTTTTGATTTATACATCCAACACTTTCGCACACACACATTGCCTTCCACTCACTCACTCACGTAAATTCACTACAGATTTACTGATGCTCACATCCCACCGTATTTTGCGTTGTTTAGGTGTTGATTTTGGTCTTTTGTTAAATAAATTCCTCTTAATTGTTTATCTTGGTCTGCGTTTCCCTCCTTGTATGTCACGGCCTTAGAGCCGGGTCGTGACAGACGAGAAAAGCAAAGATTACTTTCTTAAATTCTCCATGAATTCTTTTTGATTTCAATCATTAAAAAATGCTTCAGTTCTTTTGAAAACAAAACACACAACATGACTAAAATATTTATAGTGAAATATCAGGTAATTGTACATGAAGGAAATTAACATGTGTTTAATTATAATGTATGAAGTCAATAAATATGTGTTTGGTTATGTGGGACCCGTTTTCAATGTTCACTAAAAGAAAAAATGATGCCATTAATTATTTTTTCAACGTCAGACTCATTAGCTTTGGCTCATTTTCTGTGAGGAACATATAAAAGAAAACATTTTCAATGGCCGCACTCTGTACCCCCCCTATACATGTAAATTACATACGTGGTGTTTGGGTCCACTGGACCTGAGGGGAGTAAAAGTGTGGAAATTGTAAGTTCTATGTACCTGGACTTTGTCCTCTTCCTACCTGAGGCCTGTACTACGAAACAGGATTTGAGGTTAAAAGAGAGTCTCACCCTGAACAAGGAGCCCCAAGGGGGTTTCTGGTTCAGTAACTTCTGTGTGACCTTTGTTGTGGTAACTGCACTCCACATCTGTTGGTCACTTGTTAGTTGCTGTTCACATGTCAGTTTGCAGCGTGTGTGTAGTGGTTGACCGCATTGTGACCATTTTGTGTTGTGGTTGTTGCAGTCCACTTCTGGGTTGTTCACTTGTGTGTCAGTGTTTGTGTGTTTAACTTCAGCTGCTCAGTTTTGTTGTGACTTTTTGTGTGTGGGATGTCGTCACTTGTTTGCGGTGTTTGCTCACCTCATGGTTGTTGCCATTTTGCCTCTATGGGAGTTTCTCTCACTTGTGTAGCTGCTTGTGTGTCGGCTGTTCCTTCTTAAATCCAGGGGCCTTTTGTGTGTGTGATCTTGTTTGAGCAGCTGTGTTGTTAGCTTCAGATTGAGGCTTGAAGACTTGTGTAGTGTGTGATGATGGTCGCCCTGAGTAACGTTAGGTGACAGACTTGAGCACAATCAGCATCGCTGTACAATGAGTTGGTGTGTGAGAGCTGGTGTGTGTGCAGTGAGATGAGTTGCACAGTGAAGGTTGATGTGTGTTGGTGCCACATTGAACTTGAATGTTTAAGTAATTGTGTTTGATGAATCTATTTATTATCTATTGTCTATATATTCATTGTGTGAAGGGTGGGGGTGTTACAGTGGTGTGTGTTGCTGGTGTTCAGCTTGTTTCTCTTCCTCTCCTGTCTTCTCTGTAGCTCCACCCAGGTGCTTCCTGATCAGTCCTCCATGAGGTTCACCTGGTCTGGGAATGAAGAGCTTAACAGCTCCGGTGCAGCATCAGAAGGGAGAGGCTTCAGGCATGGGGACTGTTGGTCTTGCTGCTTCTCAGCCTGGGAGTTTGTTTTGCTGTTGTGTTCAGATTTTGTATCTTTTGTAGTCTTGATTGATAGTCTTAGTTGTTATTATATTCATGTTAATAAACTCAATGGACTTGGTTGTTTCAGAGGCGTCTTCTGTGCTTGATTTGGGTCATTGGGGAAGTGTTGTTCACCTCGTAGAGCCACTAAAGAGCGGGAAGTAACAGGTACAGTGTGTCCTAAACCTTTGATGCTGGTAGATGGTGCATGAGGGGTTAAAATCAGACATAGTGTGTGTGTGTGTGTGTGTGTGTGTGTGTGTGTGTGTGTGTGTGTGTGTGTGTGTGTGTGTGTGTGTGTGTGTCCTCAGTGAACTGTATCAGTCTCTGCAGTAACTTCCAGCTGCAGCAGTCAGTTCAGTTTCTGTTCAGTCTGACTGAGGGAGGTTTTTGTACGACGCTTTTTCACTGTGTGAACACATTCTGACTGTTGATGTAGTGATAACTCTGACAGTAGTAAACTCCTGCATCTTCAGCCTGGACTCCACTGATGGTCAGAGTGAAGTCAGTGTTTGATCCACTTCCACTAAAACGACCAGGAACTCCAGATTCATGGGTCGTCGCTAAATAAATCAGGAGTTTGGGAGCTGCTCCAGGTTTCTGAAGGTACCAGGACAGGTAGTATTGTGAACCAGAGTAATGAGCTACTGCTGGACTGGCCTTACAGTCAACAGAGACAGTTTGACCAAGCTGCACTGATTTGGCAGCTGACTGAGTCAAAACAACATTTTGTCCAACAGACCCTGAGGAGAGAGAAGAAACACTGGACATGAGATGGTGAGGTGAAACTCAGCTACACTCCAAATGATTTTCACATGACAGAAAAATGATGTTCCTCACCCTGAGTGAAGCAGAGGAGAGTCCAGATGAGGACGGAGACCAAAGTCATGTTTCTGATGAGGAGGATTTCTGTGTCTTCTGTTGTCATGAAGGACAGCTGTCAGTCATCCAGTCTTCAACTCTCAGGACTATAAACTCTCCCAGAGCACTGGAGCATGGTGCTGCTGATGCAAAGTGGCTCTCTATGGAAATGCTCTGACTGACTCCAACAGGGACTTGGATCACTCTGATCATGCTGTTTCTCAATGGATCAATCACTTGATCAGAGTATTGATGATGAAAGTGCTAATGCTCATTTCTATGTAAATTTTATTTTATTTTATTTTATCTCAAAGATTCAGGTTCTTCACACAGTGTATGGAAAAACATCAATGTTATATTGAACAAGCATTCTGTATGAGTCAGATTAATTTAATGAGTTTTAATGTGTAAATTGTTAGTTAATAAAGTTCATTTTGAATGAACAAAGTAAACAGACGTCATGTCAGTCTTTTCTGTTTTAGATAAGAAATCTTTCAGACGCTGTAAAATGTTTGAAACTGATATTTTACATGTTTGTAAATTTATTGTTTTAGTTTAAAATTCAGATTAAACATTAACACATGAGAGGAACTTTGACCTCTTTATCTTTAGTACTGAAACGTGTCTGTTGCCATGGTTCATCAGTGATGCCTTTCTGTTACCATGGTTACTGAGCTAAGGGAAGTGGGAAGTGAAACAGTGAAGAGCAGTTTCATCCGATCTGAGGACGACGAACAGAAGCAACAGTCTCCTCTGCTGCAACCAACAGGGTGGAGTTATTTTAGTTTATTTTCTCCTTGCATGAACTTCCTTCATATTGTCTCTCTGTCTCCTCCAGTGGGTCGAGTGACCCCCACCCTGACGGTGCTGCCCCCCTCCAGTGAGGAGCTGCAGCAGGAGAAGGTCACAGTCCTGTGCCTGGCCAACAAGGGCTTCCCCTCAGACTGGAGTCTGGCCTGGAAGGTGGAGGGCAGCAGCAGCAGCAGCAGCTGGGAGGAGAGCAGGAGCCCCGGGGTGCTGGAGAAGGACGGCCTCTGCAGCTGGAGAAGCACCCTGAGGCTCCCTGCAGACCAGTGGAGCAAGCTGGGCTCTGTGACCTGTGAGGCCACCCAGGGCTCCCAGACTCCGCTCTCAGAGACACTGAGGAGAGACCAGTGTTCCCAGTCCTGACCTGACTCACTGGGACTCTGCTACTGGTTTTACTCTGCTCCTGTTCTCTCTCTCTGCTCTCTGTAACACTGTCTTTCTCTCTCTCTCTCTCTTTCTCATTTTCTGTCTTTCTCTCTGATATGTTTGCTAGTTTTCTCAAATGTTTGTAATTCCATTATTTACAGAAAATAAAGATCTGTTCATCAAATAAATTCTGACTCCATTTTCTACTTTTTTTTAACATCAACAACTGATCAGTAAATTTGGTCAGTGTAATGAAACACAATGTGATTGATTCCTCCCCCTGGTTAAACTTGGTCACTAATTGTTTGAGGGTTCTTCATGTATGTTTTTACATTTTTCATATATTTTCGTCAATAAACAGTTTTGTCACTAATCAGAAGCAGAGCTCTTAAACTGATTGCTCTGTGATGTTTGAAAGACACAAATTTGCTGAATCTCTGTTGGAGTTTCAAAAGCAGAAATATAAAGTCAGGTATCATCAGCATAAAGAGACATCCTGTAACTCTACACTCACTCTTTAGTTCTCTCTGTGTCTCTGATTAACGTGGCTATCATTGCTATCAATGGTGCCATTTACTTCTAGTGATGCTGACATGTTCAATATTTCATGTCAATAAAAACACCTTGATCACATGAGTTTATATTCAGTGTGTTTCATCATTAAAGTGACACATGTCTGCTGTCTTTCTGCTGACATCTTAATAGTTATAGCTGATATATTGAATCCACATTGACTCATCTCATATATTGATCAGGTCACAGGGACGTTGTTGTTTCTTGGTGATGATGAATAATTGATGAATCAATTAATTCAGTCAGACTCTCAGTTCTAGCAGACAGTGTCTCAGTGTAGCAGTCACATCCTGAACCCTGGTGGGAGCTGCAGGTATGGATGATCACATAAAAAGACTCTTCAACAACAAGCAGCTCTGTGCATGATGTCCTTCACATGTGACCTCTGACCTTGTCTGTGCTGATGTTACAACATGTGGATGCAGTGGAGAGACTGTCAGCTCTTTTGATTTTCTCCTTCTGGTGAACAAACTGAAGCATCAACATGTTCACATGAGTGCAGCAGTTTTTACTCACTGTTATATTTTCTTTGTAAAATGTGTCTCAGAGCTTTTAATGAACTGCTCTCAAATGTTTCCACAATCATTTAATGCTGTTAATATCAGTAGAGGATTTGTGTGTGTTTGACAGTTTAACATCAATCATTTAAATGTTTTCTCAACAACTATCAAAAAGTCCTGTGTGTGTGTGTGTGTGTGTGTGTGTGTGTGTGTATTTGTGGAAAAAGTCAAATATTTATCATATTTTATAGTAAATGAAATAAATAAAGATTTTTTATCAAATGAAACTTTTCACAGCATGAGAATATGTTGCAGTCAAACCTCTAGTGTTTTACTTTCAGTGCAGCTGTTGAGTCAGATCAGTTCCTCTGCAGCTGAGGGAGGTTTTTGTACGACGCTTTTCCACTGTGTGAACGGGAAGCTGCCACTCTGCTGACAGTAGTAAACTCCTGAATCTTCACCCTGAACTCCACTGATGGTCAGAGTGTAGTCAGTCCTTGATCGACTTCCACTAAAACGATCTGGAACTCCAGACTGACGGTTTGAAACTTCATAAATCAGGAGTTTAGGAGCTTCTCCAGATTTATGAAGGTACCAGTGGAGGTAGCTTGTACCTGAACTGGCTTTACATCTGATAGAGACAGTCTGTCCTGGAACAACAGACTGAGATCCAGGAGACTGAGTCAGGATGTTTTGTCCTGATGAACCTGAAAAACATGAAGAAGAGGAGGTTATTGAGACAAACCCAGCTTCGAGAAAGATGATCAACATCCAAACAGAAGAGGATCATTTCTTTAACATGGAGAACAGATGGAAGAAGGTCAATGCTGCTTGTCTCAGTGTTTCTCCATCACAGCAGAACATCATTGTGGTGAACATGGTTGCATCCTGAAGCAAAGTTTTCACAAGAGAGTCTCACCCTGAACAAGGAGCCCCAGGGTGGCCAGCAGTAGAGTCAGAGACATCATCACTGTGCTGCCGGCGTGTCAGTGGCTCTGAAAGGCCTGGACAGCCACTGATCAACACTGGCCTCTTAACGGCTGGGAGCAGAGAGGCAGGACACATATGCAAACACACAGAGTCAGTGAACTGTAGCTGTCCTCAACATATCATGCTGTGTCCTCCTCACTGCTGGAACACTGACTCTTGGAGGGATCCTGAGATTAAAAGAGATCAACAGGATTTTAAATAACAGTTGCAAAAGAAAAAGTGTCAATTAAAATAATTATTAAATTCTATATTTGGATTTGAAGAATTTGATTTTAAATAACTAATTGCATTTTACAGGAAGTCAATTTCAGCATTTCTACTCACCACAGCTTTGAGATAACTCCTGATAAAGTTAAAAAAAGACCTTAGATTAAACATGAAGTATAACGAAATATCAAAGATACACCTTCATATTCAAGTTTCGCCAATCATTTTGTTAATCATAAGATAGTTCCACATACATGACAGAGACATGTTTCCTTTTAAGCTTTAGTGTTAAACTGCTTCAGTCCTTATGATGTTGACTCACTTGGTCAACACTCATCATTTACTATCAGCATAAATGATGGTGTCCCACAGGGCTCCATTTTGGGTTCTCTGTTGTTCAGACTTCATTTTCTTGTTTATTATTAGGGAATATTAAATAGATTTTTTTATTTTAGTTTAGATGATGAAGTGCAGATTTTTTAAATCATTGTCTGATTTCATTTTGATCAATAAACATGGTTAATTTTTCTCTTCATAATATATTCTTTTCATAAAACATGTCAGCAGCTTAATAGACACCATGACAGACACTCATCTTATGATACTGGTGTACACGGATGATACAATCATCAAAGAAGGGTTGCAGAATGCTCAATATTACATGTGTGATTTATGTGACAAAAGGAAGTCGATGCTCAATAGTGATAAAACTAAAGTTATTGTGTTTGGTTGTAGAGAAGCTGATATTAGAAAGACTCTGTTCATGTGTAATTGGGAAAATTTGCAGATTTTCCACCATTTTAAATACTTTGGTATCACAATGAACCAAAAGGCTCATTTAAGAGCCGTATAAGATGATGTCCAGAGGTGCTCTCAGTAGTAAATTTAGAAAGTTCAATTTTCCTGCAGAAATCAGACTAGACATTTTCAACAGGTTTGCTGGTTTGTCACACCAGCTTTGTTGTATTCATATGAGGTCTGGGGGTTCATATCATAAAATACATACACATAAAATGTCTTAAGAACACCCAATAAGTTGAAATAAAAACATGTAGTAATGTAGATTATGAGGAGACAGGATGATGAATAAATAGGTTTCTGGTGGAGGCTGCTAGAAGGTAAAGAAACTAAACTCAGCAGTACAATGCACAACTATTTGCTTCATGTGTATAACTCTGGTGTGTATGTGTCACCATGGTTGATAAAGATTGACTTGTTACTATATGTCTGTGGTCACTCTAATCTGTGGCTCACACAATAATATACCAATGTCAGCAGGCTGAAACAAACTTTTGAACAGCAGCTGAAAGATGAGGTCATGCAAAATGCAAAGAGAGATCACAACCATGGCAGCCTGTGATCTGTATAGAGTTTAAATGAGAATTTAAGCTGGAGAAATATAGCCAAATGTACAGACAGACTATTTGTAACCTCGCGTTTAATGACACCAGAGTTCAGGAGGTTACTAGGGGATGTTTAGGGATGGATGGCAGATAGATGTGTCTATATATATCATTGTTAAAAGGTCAATTGTTAAAGGTGTGTTAGGAGCCGTTCTGAAGAATGTTTGATCTTTGTTTAATTCAATTTAATATTTTCAATGTGTTGAGGGTTATTGTTCTGTTATGATTGTAATATCTGGTTGTTCTTCATACTGTGTAACCATGGTTGTGTGTGTGTGTGTGTGTGTGTGTGTGTGTGTGTGTGTGTCCTCAGTGAACTGTATCAGTCTCTGCAGTAGCTTCCAGCTGCAGCAGTCAGTTCAGTTTCTGTTCAGTCTGACTGAGGGAGGTTTTTGTACGACGCTTTTTCACTGTGTGAACACATACTGACTGTTGATGTTATGTTCACTCTGACAGTAGTAAACTCCTGAATCTTCAGCCTGGACTCCACTGATGGTCAGAGTGAAGTCAACTCCATTCCCTGCTCCACTTCCACTGAATCTGGAGGAGATTCCTGAAAATCTGTCTGATGTGAAGTAGATCAGAAGTTTAGGAGCTTCTCCAGGTTTCTGATTGTACCAGGACAGGAAGTATTGTGAACCAGAGTAATGAGCTACTGCTGGACTGGCCTTACAGTCAACAGAGACAGTTTGACCAAGCTGCACTGATTTGGCTGCTGACTGAGTCACAACAACATTTTGTCCAACAGACCCTGAGGAGAGAGAAGAAACACTGGACATGAGATGGTGAGGTGAAACTCAGCTACACTCCAAATGATTTTCACATGACAGAAAAATGATGTTCCTCACCCTGAGTGAAGCAGAGGAGAGTCCAGATGAGGACGGAGACCAAAGTCATGTTTCTGATGAGGAGGATTTCTGTGTCTTCTGTTGTCATGAAGGACAGCTGTCAGTCATCCAGTCTTCAACTCTCAGGACTATAAACTCTCCCAGAGCACTGGAGCATGGTGCTGCTGATGCAAAGTGGCTCTCTATGGAAATGCTCTGACTGACTCCAACAGGGACTTGGATCACTCTGATCATGCTGTTTCTCAATGGATCAATCAATTGATCAGGGTATTGATTAGAAATCTGTCACTGATCAACTTTATGTGAATTTAAATTAATGACTGCAAATAAATTTCTTGTAAAACCTCCTTTCATCTGTTTTCATTTGATGCTAGAAGGATCAACTTTAGTTTGAAACACATTAAAAATATATATATTTAAGAAAGGGAATAACGTACAAATATATGATCGATTGTTAGATTTCAAGTTTATTGAAAAACAGGAAGTGATTTATTTGAGTTTGTTGTTGTCAAAGTCAGAGAGCCGTGTCTCTCTACAGTGAGAGGTTTTTGTACGACCACTCAGTCACTTTGTATCACTGTGGTACACGTTCGGTGCAGGAACCAGACTGGATGTTGGAAGTAAGTTTAATTTTTATGTATTTTATTATATCACAAAGAAAATTTTGTGTTTCTCACTTACATTTTCACCTAGAAACTAAAATATGTGATTTTACATTTTTTAGCCTGAAATTTTCTGCCAACATCAAAATCTACAGTTTTGCATTTAAAGCGTAAATGATGAATCAAAACATGATCAGTGTTTGGTCCATGATTGAAATCATGTCATCAGATGTTCAGACGACAGAAACTTGAGGACTTGTAGTTGTAGTTTAGCCAGACAGAGTCAGAGAGCCGTGTCTCTCTACAGTGAGAGGTTTTTGTACGACCACTCAGTCACTTTGTATCACTGTGGTGGACTTTTGGTGGAGGAACCAGAATGGATGTTGGAAGTAAGTTTCTCATCAAATATTAAATATTGTCTCGTCAGTTCAGCTTGTAATTTCTGTATTTGAACATTTGTAGGAGATCAAAATGTTCAAAATCACTTTAAAATCTCTATGTTACTGTTGATTTCTCCTGTTTAACCATGAAGCTGAACTCAAAGCAGCTTCACTCAACTTTTCTTTACATGTTCCAGTTCAATTGTGAAACGTGAACAATGTGAAGTGCAGGAAAGATTCAAGAACAACAATCCTGCTGTAGAAATGTTTTCACATTTAGTCTTTACATTTGAAAGTGTTTAGAAGTTGAGTTCAAATGATTGTGAAGAGTGAGACTGAAGTTTTCTGAGGCTGTTGGTTTCTGTTTTATTGATATATGTCTGATGTTTAAATGTGGTGGTCAGTTATTTGTGGCTGATCATGTCCTTTAACAGTAGATCTGATTAACTGTTGTGCTCTTGATGCTTTTGACACTAAATGTGTTTCATTATAAATGAAGCAGGACTTTGAAGGAAATCATGAAAAAGCGCAAATATTTTCAAACAGTATTTTATTGTTTCCATTAAATAGTGTCATATAAAGTGCAGTAAAATGCAGCTGTTGAAATGTAAAATCAGCTTCTTTAGTTTCCAGTGTAGTTTGATGTATTTCAGCTCATATGAGGACTCTTTCTGTGCTGATGTGCATGAGAGGTTTCTTAAAGGGAAGTGAAACAATGTGAGTGAGTGACTGGTGGAGCAGAAAAACCATCTGACAGAAACTCCTTAAAGGAGGAAATCAACTGTCACACAGTCAAGGTGTCCAGGTGACCGCTGTTTGATTGACAGATGCTGATTGTTGTCTCCTAGGTGACGCCCGTCCCACCCTGACGGTGCTGCCCCCCTCCAGTGAGGAGCTGCAGCAGGAGAAGGTCACAGTCCTGTGCCTGGCCAACAAGGGCTTCCCCTCAGACTGGAGTCTGGCCTGGAAGGTGGAGGGCAACAGCAGCAGCAGCAGCTGGGAGGAGAGCAGGAGCCCCGGGGTGCTGGAGAAGGACGGCCTCTACAGCTGGAGCAGCACCCTGAGGCTCCCTGCAGACCAGTGGAGCAAGCTGGGCTCTGTGACCTGTGAGGCCACCCAGGGCTCCCAGACTCCGCTCTCAGAGACACTGAGGAGAGACCAGTGTTCCCAGTCCTGACCTGACTCACTGGGACTCTGCTACTGGTTTTACTCTGCTCCTGCTCTCTCTCTCTGCTCTCTGTAACACTCTCTCTCTCTTTGATTTCACATGTTTCAGTAACAATATTTACCAGCTTCTCTCAGTGTTTCAATATTGTTTCTGTGTTTCCAGATAATAAAAATCTGATCATCAAATCACTTGTTTTCATCTTGATTCATTTTAAAGTTTCAATAAAAAGATTTAATCTCCCATTATGATGATTTTATATAAAAAATATAACATGACATAAAATATATTTCTATATATATTGTATATATATATATATATATATATACATTATTATTATACTGTATCATCATCATTATCAATTCATTAGTACAGACCAGTGATTGAAGTAGTAAAGTCTATAATTATTGATCAGAATCAATATGAACTCCTTCATGACTGTAAAAATGTCTCTTCTATAGTTGCTGCAGATTTTTCTTCAATAAAACACATTTGTAACTAAACCCATGGTAGAAACATTTCAATGAAGAATCATCCAGTCATAAATCCTCTTTGATTTCAATGATGAAATACTTCAGTTTGTTGTAATATAAAGCACAAAAAATGACTAAAATGTGTTGTAGTGAAATAACGAGTTAATTTTAAACAACATTATATTTTACTCAATCAAACATTGAATTCATTTAATCATTATTTTAATCAATGATGTTTAAGTTCATATGAAAATGGTTGAGAAAAGAATATTCACTCTTTGTGTTTTCACATTACCAAACCTCAGCTGAGGTTAACTTTCATGTTCAGCAGAATGTTCCAAACAGTATTTTAATGAAAGGATTGACAGTATAAACCTTCTGGATTAAATTCAATATATTTAGTGTTAAAATATTTAAAGTGGATCAGTATTAACTACATCTTTTAGTACAACTTCTGTTGATTGACTTTCAGTGCAGCTGTTGTCCTTCACATGTGACCTCTGACCTTGTCTGTGCTGATGTTACAACATGTGGATGCAGTGGAGAGACTGTCAGCTCTTTTGATTTTCTCCTTCTGGTGAACAAACTGAAGCATCAACATTTTCACATGAGTGCAGCAGTTTTTACTCACTGTTATATTTTCTTTGTAAAATGTGTCTCAGAGCTTTTAATGAACTGCTCTCAAATGTTTCCACAATCATTTAATGCTGTTAATATCAGTAGAGGATTTGTGTGTGTTTGACAGTTTAACATCAATCATTTAAATGTTTTCTCAACAACTATCAAAAAGTCCTGTGTGTGTGTGTGTGTGTGTGTGTGTGTGTGTGTGTGTGTGTGTGTGTTTGTGGAAAAAGTAAAATATTCATCATATTTTATAGTAAATGAAATAAATTCAGATTTTCTCTCAAATTAAACTTTTCACAGCATGAGAATATGTTGCAGTCAAACCTCTAGTGTTTTACTTTCAGTGCAGCTGTTGAGTCAGATCAGTTCCTCTGCAGCTGAGGGAGGTTTTTGTACGACGCTTTTTCACTGTGTGAACGGGAAGCTGTTACCCTGCTGACAGTAGTAAACTCCTGAATCTTCAGCCTGAACTCCACTGATGGTCAGAGTGAAGTCAGTCCCGTATCCACTTCCACTAAAACGACCTGGAACACCAGATTCACGGGTTGTAGCATAATTAATCAGGAGTTTAGGAGCTTCTCCAGGTTTCTGAAGGTACCAGTGGAGATTGCTACTAACATCTTCACTGGCTTTACATCTGATAGAGACAGTCTGTCTTTGAACAACAGACTGAGATCCAGGAGACTGAGTCACAGTGATTTCTCCTGATGAACCTGGAAAACATGAAGAAGAGGAGAAGGGTTATTGAGACAAATCCAGCTTGGAGACAGATGATCAACATCCAAACAGAAGAGGATCATTTCTTTAACATGGAGAACAGATGGAAGAAGGTCAATGCTGCTTGTCTCAGTGTTTCTCCATCACAGCAGAACATCATTGTGGTGAACCTGGTTGCATCCTGAAGCAAAGTTTTCACAAGAGAGTCTCACCCTGAACAAGGAGCCCCAGGGTGGCCAGCAGTAGAGTCAGAGACATCATCATTGTGCTGCCGGCGTGTCAGTGTCTCTGAAAGGCCTGGACAGCCACTGATCAACACTGGCCTCTTAACGGCTGGGAGCAGAGAGGCAGGACACATATGCAAACACACAGAGTCAGTGAACTGTAGCTGTCCTCAACATATCATGCTGTGTCCTCCTCACTGCTGGAACACTGACTCTTTCAATCATCCTCATGGAGATGAATGAAAACCATTAACTTTGTGTAACTATTGTAAAAGAACAAGTGCATTACACAAGAAAGTGTTTTTAAATAAAATAATTCTTCATCTTGTAACTTTGAACCTTGCAAAGCAACTAGGTTGTGATTTCTCTTCTTTGTGGGATGACTCTACTTTTTGTTTGCTCTCTTTGTCTTGTGTAGCTCTGATAAATACTTTCTGGTTCAGTAACTTCTGTGTGACCGTTGTTGTGGTAACTGCACTCCACATCTGTTGGTCACTTGTTAGTTGCTGTTCACATGTCAGTTTGCAGCG
Source organism: Seriola aureovittata (assembly GCF_021018895.1). Lineage (NCBI taxonomy): Eukaryota > Metazoa > Chordata > Actinopteri > Carangiformes > Carangidae > Seriola > Seriola aureovittata. The sequence goes on from NC_079379.1 coordinate 6,947,471, forward strand.
TGTGTGTAGTGGTTGATTGCATTGTGACCATTTTGTGTTGTGGTTGTTGCAGTCCACTTCTGGGTTTTTCACTTGTGTGTCAGTGTTTGTGTGTTTAACTTCAGCTGTTCAGTTTTGCTGTGACTTTTTGTGTGTGGGATGTCGTCACTTGTTTGCGGTGTTTGCTCACCTCATGGTTGTTGCCATTTTGCCTCTATGGGAGTTTCTCTCACTTGTGTAGCTGCTTGTGTGTCGGCTGTTCCTTCTTAAATCCAGGGGCCTTTTGTGTGTGTGATCTTGTTTGAGCAGCTGTGTTGTTAGCTTCAGATTGAGGCTTGAAGACTTGTATAGTGTGTGATGATGGTCGCCCTGAGTAACGTTAGGTGACAGACTTGAGCACAATCAGCATCGCTGTACAATGAGTTGTGTGTGAGAGTTGGTGTGTGTGCAGTGAGATGAGTTGCACAGTGAAGGTTGATGTGTGTTGGTGCCACATTGAACTTGAATGTTTAAGTAATTGTGTTTAACGAATCTATTTATTATCTATTGTCTATTTATTCATTGTGTGAAGGGTGGGGGTGTTACAGTGGTGTGTGTTGCTGGTGTTCAGTTTGTTTCTCTTCCTCTCCTGTCTTCTCTGTAGCTCCACCCAGGTGCTTCCTGATCAGTCCTACATGAGCTTCACCTGGTCTGGGAATGAAGAGCTTAACAGCTCCGGTGCAGCATCAGAAGGGAGAGGCTTCAGGCATGGGGACTGTTGGTCTTGCTGCTTCTCAGCCTGGGAGTTTGTTTTGCTGTTGTGTTCAGATTTTGTATCTTTTGTAGTCTTGATTGAGAGTCTTAGTTGTTTATTATATTCATGTTAATAAACTCCATGGACTTGGTTGTTTCAGAGGCGTCTTCTGTGCTTGATTTGGATCATTGGTGAAGTGTTGTTCACCTCGTAGAGCCACTAAAGAGCGGGAAGTAACAGGTACAGTGTGTCCTAAACCTTTGATGCTGGTAGATGGTGCATGAGGGGTTAAAATCAGACTTTGTGTGTGTGTGTGTGTGTGTGTGTGTGTGTGTGTGTGTGTGTGTGTGTGTGTGTGTGTGTGTGTGTGTGTGTGTGTGTGTGTGTGTGTGTGTGTGTGTGTGTGTGTGTGTGTGTGTGTGTGTGTGTGTGTGTGTGTGTGTGTGTGTGTCTCCTCAGTGAACTGTATCAGTCTCTGCAGTATCTTCCAGCTGCAGCAGTCAGTTCAGTTTCTGTTCAGTCTGACTGAGGGAGGTTTTTGTACGACGCTTTTTCACTGTGTGAACACCCACTGACTGTTGATATAGTGATAACTCTGACAGTAGTAAACTCCTGCATCTTCAGCCTGGACTCCACTGATGGTCAGAGTGAAGTCAGTGTTTGATCCACTTCCACTAAAACGACCAGGAACTCCAGATTCACGGGTCGTCGCTAAATAAATCAGGAGTTTGGGAGCTGCTCCAGGTTTCTGATTGTACCAGGACAGGTAGTATTGTGAACCAGAGTAATGAGCTACTGCTGGACTGGCCTTACAGTCAACAGAGACAGTTTGACCAAGCTGCACTGATTTGGCTGCTGACTGAGTCAAAACAACATTTTGTCCAACAGACCCTGAGGAGAGAGAAGAAACACTGGACATGAGATGGTGAGGTGAAACTCAGCTACACTCCAAATGATTTTCACATGACAGAAAAATGATGTTCCTCACCCTGAGTGAAGCAGAGGAGAGTCCAGATGAGGACGGAGACCAAAGTCATGTTTCTGATGAGGAGGATTTCTGTGTCTTCTGTTGTCATGAAGGACAGCTGTCAGTCATCCAGTCTTCAACTCTCAGGACTATAAACTCTCCCAGAGCACTGGAGCATGGTGCTGCTGATGCAAAGTGGCTCTCTATGGAAATGCTCTGACTGACTCCAACAGGGACTTGGATCACTCTGATCATGCTGTTTCGTACTGGATCAATCAGTTGATCAGAGTATTGATGATGAAAGTGCTGATGCTCATTTCTATAGAATAGTTATAGATAAGAAATATTTCAGACGCTGTTGAATGTTTGAAACTGATATTTTTCATGTTTATAATTTTTTTTTTAATTCAAAATTCAGATTAAACATTAACACATGAGATGAACTTTGACTTCTTTATCTTTAGTCCTGAAACCTGTCCTTTGCCATGGTTCATCAGTGATGCCTGTCTGTTGCCATGGTTACTGAGCTTAGAGAGGGAAGTGAAACAGTGAAGAGCAGTTTCATCCAATCTGAGGACGACCAACAGAAACAACAGTCTCCTCTGCTGCAACCAACAGGGTGGAGTTTATTTTCTCCTTGTATGAACTTTCTTCATATTGTCTCTCTGTCTCCTCCTCCAGTGGGTCGAGTGGCCCCCACCCTGACGGTGCTGCCCCCCTCCAGTGAGGAGCTGCAGCAGGAGAAGGTCACAGTCCTTTTAGCTGTGTCCAAACATCTGAAAAATCCTTCAAATAAAACAAGAAAAAATCTTTTCTGTATCTGAAAGAAAAAGCAACATGTCATCAGCATGTAGAGAAATAAAATGAGAGATCTGTCATTTTAACCTTGGAAATATTTACATATGAATTCTGCTGAAGAGCTCAACCACAAAGAAAAATGAATGAGATGAGAAAAGCAAAGCACTCATAGGCCTTGGTTCATTTTCGATTAAGAACATATAAAAGAAAACATTTTCAATGGCCACACTCTGTACCCCCCCTATACATGTAAATGACATACGTGGTGTTTGGGTCCACTGGACCCGAGTCGAGTAAAAGTGTGAAAATTGTAGGTGCTGTGTACCTGGACTTTGTCCTCCTCCTACCTGAGGCCTGTACTACGAAGCAGGATTTGAGGTTAGCGAGGTTCAGGTTTAACTCTGGGTTTTCAGTCCTGCGACTGTGGTTCACCTACCGGGGTAAATCACCATGGTAACTTACGCTGAACTTCTGACCTGCTCTGGAGCAGGTAAAGTTCGAGATAACAGTCTGAGGTAACAGGTAGGCGTATAAAAGCCCCGCCCACTGACCAATCAATTCTCTTGAAACATGGCATCACCGTTTGAGGAGGATCCCTTAGAACTTGGTGCGCGGATCGTGAGAGGGTTTCACAGGAGGGCAAGAGTGTTTAGGGGCCGTCAAAATCCTTTTGCTTTTCCTGATTACTACATCTGTGAGAGAAACTTCTCATCAGAGGGTTTGACTTGTATTTGTCAGCTTCTTGAGACGTGCATCAGCAGTGCATAACATATAAGCAACGCACTCACAGTACCTCAGACTGTATGCTTTGCCTTGCGTCATTTCGCCTCCAGTACCTTCATGTATGCTGTGGGTGATGCAGAAAACCTCAGCAAAAACACAAAAAAAACACAGTCTGTAGGGCAACACATAAGGTGGCACGTGCTCTTACAGAGCTGCTGAATGCCTTTGTCGTGTTCCCTGGACACTTGCCCATGCTGTCCATAAAAGAGGGCTTTAATAATATAGCAGGTAGACATTAACTTATGTGACTACTTGATCCATGAACAATGCAGACTCTCATCCGTATGCTGTTGTGTATTAAATGCAGCTCCTTTCAGTGGATTCCCCACAGTGATAGGTGCTATAGATTGTACCCACATTCCCATTTCTTCACTTCTGGGTGAATGAAGCCAATTATGTGAATCACAAGTCGTTCCACAGCCTCAATGTTCAGGTAAAACTTATATATCTTATATTATTAATATCTTACCTTAACTTTGAGATTTCATTCTAGTCTGTTGTTATTCTTATTGTCATTTAGTATGGAACTCGGTAAATGTTTGTGTGTGTATGTACGTATATATGTATATGTAAGAGCAACATGTCCTTTTGTGTGTAAGTGATAACAGTTGTAACACAAAACTTCCTGTTCAGGTGGAAATACAGTAACTATCTGATAAATAAGGACACTCATTGTTTGGTTCACATGCCTGCGTGGCCTCAGAGTAGCTCCAGAACGAGCATGTAAAATCATTGTAGCGTGTGTTGTGCTCCACAATAAGGAGGGAGAGGGCTCCTCCTGTGAGTCAGCAGCCCCCTGATGTGGTGGACCCCGTCACCCTGGACCACCTCACCTGCAGAGCTTTTTTCTTCAAAAGAAACGGCAGCATTTACTTTTAACATGAGAAACAGAGGCCATTGTCTTTTGAGTTGTACTTCAGAAACAAAGGCATTTCCTTCACACCTGTTGCCAAAGAAAGAAAAAGAACAGGCCATTGTATCTTGATGAACAAGTCTTTATTTGATTGTGTTTTGTTCTCTTGTTTCTGTTAACAAAAAGAAAAATACATTTTAGTTACTTCTTTCCCATGTCTGTAAATGAATTACATGACTGAATTACTTTCTTTTCATGCTCCAATTTCTCCACCTCCAGTTTGACTTATTTTAATTGCTGTCTTTTAAACTCAATGTCAAATTTTTTATATTCATTATCAAGTTTGTCCTCGATGTCCAGCTCTAGAGTTCTCTTGTAGAGAGACCTCACATTGTCTGTTCCAACCTGAAACTAATGACACATAATACAGTTGCTTTAACATGTAAGCACTGTAACTTTGCAAGGCTCAACTGAAGAAAGGTGCAAATGTCACATTGAGTTCCCTGTTTACATTAAAGCTCATTCATTAACACGTGTGATCCTCTTGCCGGGAGGCGGAGGCCACCGCTCAGGGGGAGGACGATTTCCCTCTTCCTGCAAAATGAAGATCTCAGCAACTGATTGATTTTAGAGAGCACATGAAGCCACTATGAGTCCCACAGATGACATGCCAGTGTTTATGGCAAGTTGCTTTCACTGTCACCTCTGTATGGGACAGTGTGTACGTGGGTGTTGGCAGCAACACCAGTGTTTCCCTGTCAACTGTAGAGAAGGTACATACATGTTATTCCCACACTGGTTAGTCGAATATAGTTGTATTTGATCTTTTTTTAATTACTAAAAAGCATTGGTCAAAACTGAAGTCACACTGGTTAAAACTCTTCACACAGTCAGCAAAACAGAAGTGGAGCAAACTGTGAAGCACTTTCATTGCTTTCACACAAAATGCATTCAGTGACCTCAGAGTCCACCACCTGCAAAACACTCTACTTTTGCAGCACATTTTTCAAATGCTAACACACGTTGTTCAAAACCAAAACAGTTAAAAACACAATCAAAACAGAATGATGGGGAAAAAAATGGTGCATTTCTGCTGCAGCCATATTGAAATCTATAGAAAATATTATCAGAATATTGACAATAAAATGAAATAATAATAATTCCAAACTCAGCTGAGTGCAGTTTGCAGCTGAACACCTGCCCAGGTGACCTGTGTTTGGCCTCATTACTGCAGCAAGCAGATAAAAGGGGATGGCTTCTGAATGTTTCTTTTTGGAAATATGGATCAAAGAGGACAGGTTGGTGGAGAGAGAAGAGTGGCAGGGAGAGGGAGAAGAGGAAGGAGAGGAAGACCAAGAGCTCTGATGGTCTCTGATGAGATAAGAGCTGCAATTATTGACCATGTGGAGAATCATGGCCGGGTTAAGTGTGCAGCCAAACCTGTGGAGTTTAACAATTGCATCAATACTGAGAATTTTCCAGCAAAACAACAGTTGAGTCATGAATCCCTCAACTATTGAACTATGTTTATGTTTTACATCTACTGACATTTTTGAAATATATTGATTTTTTTGTGTTTAATATTACTACATGTAGGATTCAAAGGTCGCCTCCTACAGGAGGGAGAGGCCGAACTTGTTCACATGCCCGAGAAACTGCTCTCTTTGATATGGTCATTGCAAACAATGCCATACAACATAGTAGAACACATACATAGCTATGCACAATGTGCTGTACTACAACTGTAGATTTACTTTATTTTAGACGGTAATGGAGATGGAGGGAGGCCAGACCAACTCATATATTCATCTTTGTGTCAACCTGGCAAAAACAGGGCGCAGAGGAAGAAACGTCATTGGGCAGCGGGCAACTGTGGATGTCCCAGGCCAGAGAGGAGCAAACATTACAATGTGTGCAGCCCTCTCCAATCATGCTTTGCTTTTGTACAAACCTCTCATTGGTCCCTACAACCCAGAGAGGCTCATTTCTATCTTGGATGACCTCAGATATTACAGGAACAAAACTAAGTGTGTGTGTGTGTGTGTGTGTGTGTGTGTGTGTGTGTGTGTATGTGTGTGTGTGTGTCCTCTGTGAACTGTTTCATTCTCTGCAGTGGCTTCCAGCTGCCAGCTGCAGAAGGCTGAAGATTCAGGAGGGAGGTTTTTGTACGACGCTTTTTCACTGTGTGATCAGAAGCTGGTTATTCAACCAGATATGACTCTGACAGTAGTAAACTCCTGCATCTTCAGCCAGAATTCCACTGATGGTCAGAGTGTAGTCAGACCCACTAGATGCTCTTCCACTAAAACGATCTGGAACTCCAGTCTGACGGCCGTTAGCTAAATA